>NW_026972231.1:0-102064 GCF_036711695.1 Zophobas morio
ACTAAATATTAAAACCTCGTTTATTAAATTAAATTTTTTCTACGTGCAAAATTTTTTCTAATAAATCTTTCAACTTTACAAGCTCATATCTTTTCGAATATTAAACCAATATAAGAACAGGTATTAACGGAATGTAGCTAGAACATAAAAGTATACACTGTGTACAAATTTCAAATAATCCATTACGTTATTGAAAAGTTATTCTACATTAAATAATTTAATGCAAAACATGGAAATAATTTTGCACGATAGTATAACTAAGTGTGCTTATTGTAAAACACAGGGATATTTAGAAAGCAAGGCGGGTCTAGTCTCAATGCTAAATTGTGAAAATAACGTTCAATAATATCATGCGTGAGGAGCGTCCCTTTGTTTATCTAATGGCGCAATATTACTATAAAGTTAAGCTTTATCTCTTCGTATAGAAAGAAAATTTATTGATTTTATTATAACAAGAGAATTTATGAAAAAATTTAAGTATATTTATAAAAATTTTAAAAAAATGGCCTTATCTTTACCTTTTCAATTTTGCTCATACGGCATTTGTAAAAAGACAATTATAATCTAGCGTTGGAGCTTCAAAGTAAACGGGATTTATATTCAAGAGCTTCCAAGTGGAATAATGATGCCATCATATTCACCAGAAGAAACACATATAGAACTGAAATCTAGGCGCGAACTTCCCGTTCATTACAATTTTTGAGGTTCCATCGCTAATCCCTTGAGCTTTCGCTCCCATTGAAGTTTCTACAAAAATTGTGAGACGTATTGCCCCAACGAAAGCGCGACTTTTAGTTAACATTTAGAACGAATTAAAACGTTTATTCTCTCTTGAATGACTTTAACTAACGCGCCTGAGTTTTTTTTGTCTATTATTTCGGACTGTGGTGTTTCCTTGCCAGTTGAGGGCCCTCCTGTTCTCAGTTAACTACACTACACTTTTGTTTTTTGTTTAATTTCTGTAGTTTGGCAATTTGTTCTTTTAAAATAAAATTCTACAATTCACAAAATTATATTTAGTTATTTGCTGATTAGATTATTCGCCTACTACCACAAGACGCGCAGTGGAGCAGGTAATTTACTTTTAATAGGTTTATATTGAAATTATTATTTATTTTAAACAACGCTATAGTAAAAGTAAATAATAAATTTAATATCTCTTAATATTTACTAGAAGTTGAAGTTGCATCCTCGTTTTCCAAAAGTTGCAAGTGAATTTCTTGAAAGCCTTACTCGAGTGTGGCGAAATGTTGATGTCTTGCACACTTTATTACTTCCCGCTGAATATATCAACGAATCTTCTTTTATGTATGTATACAAATTTGCACATAATTTTCTTTCATATAATTTGTTTGTACTACGAAACTTGATTAGCTTTTATATTAATTTATTATGCCTTTGCTTAAATAGAACTAATCAGGAAGCTCTTCTACGCATTCTTCTAAGAATAGAAATTCTTCAAGATAATTTAATTTCTTTACTTTTGGAACAACTTCCGCAGCATTTTATTGATAAAAGGTTGTTAAATTCTGAATTTTCGGAAAATAGAGTTTAATTTTGCAAAGTAACTTTGGTAGTAGCGAACGAGGCGTCCTTCCATTTCTTATTATCCGGCAATTTCGTTGGTTAGACAAAATTTTCAACACTCAAGCATTTTTTCGAAAAGTGAAGGAAATTTTTAACGTTCTGGAGTGTACTCATTATAGTGTTTAGGAATTAAATTAAATTTTTTTAGAAATAAATTAATATATAATAATTACATCTTACAGCTGCTGTTCAGGAGGAGCTGATTACTAGCTTACCTGAGATTCTCTCGGACGATGTGGCCAATAACGAGATCGCTACTTTTTTAGTGACCACGCTGGAAATTAAACCCCAATTAACGGCAAGAATTGATAAAAACTTTTATTAATTATTTTTAAATTATTTTAATTTTTTATACTTAAAATTAAGTTGAATTAGTTTTATAAAAATTTATGCACGGCTAAGCGATTACGGCAAAGCTCGAAATCTTATAAACAGTGCAACTAATTTTTCAGCCACATTTTTAATTTTTTTTAAATGGATGCCTGTTTTTATTAATTTTCACTATTATTTTATTTTTATGAAGACTGTTATTCTAGACTGTTTGACTAATCTAAATTTGGCGTCTGAAGATCTGAGCACCGTCCATAATTCTGTTCTACAATCGCTGAATTCTGTTACGTGAGCAGCGACTTTTTTTTTCTTGTTTAGTTAATTTAAATTATTATTTAAAAATTCTGCCTGCTCCACAGGCGGAAGTGGCGGCATTGCCCGTCCTAGTAAAGTTCGTCCTCCAGTTAACAGACTCGCAAAACGCAGATCACGTGGCTTCTGCCTTGAGGAACTTTATCGATTTGAACTACATTTTGAGACCTCCACACTGCACTTATGGATTGTTGACTTTGGCATCTGCCTTGCTTATTTTTTAGCGCGGTTTTGTTTCCAAACGTTTAATGTTTCTTGTAGGACGCCCTCAAGTCGGGATTTCAGTTTCAACCTCTCATTGGCTCTTCTTGGATCACCGTAAACTACCTTTTATACTTGTAGCGCGCTTTTTTGTCACGTGTCTGTTTTCCTCAGGGCCTCGAAAAGGTTGAATGCTTGGAACTTATAGACGTTTATGTTCTTCTGCACATGTTGAGTTTGCACCACCACAAGAAAAGACGTCTTGAAACTTTCATTAAAAAACTGGTCAGAAAAAAGCTACTGAATGCACACGTGGCGGAGCAACTCGTTGAAGAGCCCATTCTCTCTGTGTGTACCTTTCCCTGTGCGTTCAATGCTTCCCTTTCATTTGTTACTATTGCTGGCCAGGCCTTTAAAACGTCCATGAATTCTCTGATCGTCCAGTGTTCCCATATGCTTGCGAGTAACGAGGTGGCGCTTAGAGACTTTGCGAGTGGGGCATATAGAATACTTTTTGAGAAGTTGGGTGGAGAAGGCCGCCAATGGATCGTTAGTAACCTCGGCAAGTCCTTTTTTGAACGAAACCCGCGGCGTCCTGTTATCTGTCACCTTCTCCTTATTGGTGCTGTGCTAGTGGTCCACATTGGCAGTAAACAACCAAAGGAAGTTGCCACTGCAGTCGATATTTTACACGCCATTTCTGAGGAGTCGCTGCCATTGCTGCGTCCCTTTGAGCCTTTCATTAAAGGTTTGTTCTGTCCAATTGTAAGCATAACAGAGACGGCGAGCGACTCTCATTGGTCGTAGCTATTCTGGACTACATCGACGAATTTTCTACTACCGAAGTGCGAAAAATTTTTTCAGGTCCCCATGGGCTGTAGAAGCTTTCACGTGAAGTCATCTTATTAGTCCCCTCAACAGTCCTGTGCGCGCTCGGCTCGGAAAGTAAAGAAACCGGTCTCGATGATGTCCACATGGTCGTTCGAAAGCGCCTCTCAAGTGCATACCGTATTGCTATAACCTAGTTATAGCCCTTATAAGCTTTTCATTCTATTTTATGATAATCAAGTCCGTCACAAACGAGTTGGTATTGTTGGTGCTGTTGTTATGATTCGTTATCTGGATGCCCCTCAAGAATTCAACCTACTCGATACCAATCTGGACGTAAGCCAAACACATTGTAGTCCAAACAAAAACGTCCCCTTACCGCGTGCTTATAGCTGTTCACGGAGACGGGTGCACCAGCCTCTCCTGCCGCAGCGAGACGAATCTCTGTTGTGCTCGATATGCTTACCGGTATCGCGCACATTTCATCCTGCAGCGGTAGTTTTGCGTTTTTTCTGCGCACCGGACTTGTTGGTTCAACGCTTTTCCTGCTTAGCGCTCATTTGCGAGGAATTTGCTTTGCTCCTCTCACACGTGTCGCTGTCTATGGTGCGTGCGGCTGTATTATGCCAGCTGTCCGGAAAATATCTCTGTTTTGAAAAGGAAGTTGTGGCGGAAGTCAGAAGGAGATTCACTAGAGATTTTGAAGAGGCTTTTCTTTGCAGCATCGACGACGTCTCTACCGGCATGCTCTTCAGCGATGTTCCCGAAAAGTCTTTCTGCAGACTTTTCCTTATTTTTTTTGGCTATCAATCTGTTGGAGGCCGTTCGATCTGTTGGCCGTCGCCTGCATGCATAATCTGGATGGCAACGCTGCACTGATCGCTGTCAACCTTCTTTCATTGGTCCTCCTATTTCTAATTTTTTTCCCCCCATTAGTAACGTCCGCAGTGAATTTTTAGCCAATGCAAAAGACTCCGGAGAGTTTTGGCGTTCTTTTTTCACAGTTTCATCTTTTGCAAATGTGCGAGAAGCGCATGAACAACGGTCGGTGCGTTTTTTTAACGTCAAAGACACGTGTTCTTAAGTACGCCAGGCTCCTTACGAAATATCGATGCCACGTTGGGCTGCCCTTTGGTGATGCTGGAGCGCGCAAAACTCGACGGCCTATCAAAAGTGCTATGTCGGCTTATCTGCATATTGTGATTTTTCTAAGCGGCTATTGGAGGATCCCGAGTTGCAAAAGTTTTACTGTGAAGTATTGTTGGCTTGTGCGAATTGGCTGCGCACGCTTATCAATGCGTTTTCATCGCAAAACTCTGCAGAAGTATTGCTTTATTGTCCGTTTCTTGGTCTGCCTGCTCCTCTGCATTGCTTATAGACGCGTCGCAAACTGGTCCAGCGCCTTCATTTATTGTGTGAAGTGGAGGAGGAGCTGACCGGGCTGGCCCCGTACAACGGGGAGGCGGCTTCTAAGGAAAGACAGAGCAGACTTCTTGGAGTAACTTAAGTATCAGTGCCTCTTTACACCCGCTCCAATTGGTGGTCTGCACAGACGCGCTTTTTAATAAGAGAGCTGAACTTCGACGCTTTAGGCCTTTTGAGTCTCGGCTCGACTCTTGACCCGGTTTGTTTGTAGTTGCTTTTTTTACACTTGTCTGGACCACGCCATAGGCTACTGCGCAGGGCTTATGCAGAGACACCGAAGGTGCCCTGCTGCTGAACGCTCCGCAGCTCGCCCTTCTCACAGAGGAGTTAGAGCGCAAGCTGGTTATCTTTCCTCCAAAAAATGGTGCAGAAACCACGTGGACCTCCTTGGTTTCGCTGCTGCCTTTTCTTTGCAAGCACATAGAAACTGCACTGCGTGCTTACCAGGGCTTGTCAAACGTCACTTTCTATTATTATCATTTATAACTTTTTTCGTTACTTTTCACTATTTTTGTTGATCATGTATTTCCAGCGAAGTGACTGTAAAAGTGAAACAATTTCTGCAATATCGAGACTAGCAGAAATGATTTTAACTTGTTTTAAGAAGTTACTGACCAATGAAGATTCTACTCGTTCCCGTTTACTTCACGGTGATTTGTTATTATGGTTTATAATCCTTTACTTTATTACTGCTGCTTAATAGAAATTGTGACTATCTTCTCCAACCGCATCGAGGCAAAGTCGCACGCCCCACTCTCTTTTCTCCAGTTATGCGAGCGAGCGTTCAGTTACCTTTACGGTCTTGTGCCGCTCCTGCCCTCATTCAAAGCCCAGAAGGTTTACAGCAGCCAGTAGTCGTGCTCATTTATTAAACCCAACAAGCAAACCTTTTTTAAGGAACTTTATTCTGCGCTGACTTCATTGGCTAAAGCTACCGATCTTTTCTCGGCTCGACGTGATCAGCTGGAAGCGCTCGTCAGGCGAATACTCGCTTGCGCGCATCCCCAACAGCACTGTTTTTTAGAAGAGCTTTCTTCCAGCGAACTCTCCTCTCTTTTGACCTCCTTTTTTAGTTTGGTAGAAAATAAAGAAGCGGAGCTTCAGATTTTGGTCCCTTTTATGAATTTTGTTTTATTTTGTTGTAACGTGTTTTTTCTGACTTTCAGATATCGAAGATGGAAATGTTGTTTGAGTGCGGTAGTCATAATAATTTGTGCATCGGTGCAGTATATCTAAAGACCGCGCTGACACAGATAGTGGGTCAGCTGAAAGTTCTTTTTGAACATGGTACATACAGAAAGCTGATTGGCTTATCTGCTAGAAAACTGATCTGCGTTAGAGCCCGACAGGCAACTTAGCGACGAGATGCTTCTACGGTGCAGCGTGCTATTGGTGGGGTACGCTAGGAGGCGCACTCTTTTTATTTATTGCTCAGCCGACATTTTTTTTTACTCAAGAAACTTTGCACGTTGCATCACGGCTGTCAAAAACATCGAAAATAATAAACTTTTTAATATTTTGCTGAAGTTGGGGCGACTCTTTTTGGAGGTAACGCCGTTTTTTGCCCGCCAATATTTTTGCTTGTAATGTGTATAAATACTATAAAGTTGTGCGAAAAATATTTATATATAGAAAATATTTTCACTATATTTTCTGCTTACGTAGGCTTTTATACGCGTGGGGATGCCTTTTTTGGATCAACACTTTTTAAGATTTAAGGAGGACATCAGTGCTCTACTGAAAAACTTGCAAATTGTCACTCGCTATCTGCACATCCTTTGCAACCACTCAAAGGCTTCTCAGCGTTTCTTTGTCGCTTTATTCTTATTCTCATTGGCTATGTTTAAAAAGGAGCGGAAAAGTATTATTGCCTCGAAGCACGTGCCCGCTGTGCGGAAGGCGATGGAGGCGCTGGTGTACCGAGTCAAGCACATGGTGGAGGTCAACAGCTGCGAGAGTGGTACCCAATCTTGAAAACCATTGGTCGACTTCCAAATAATCGAGAATACATGTGCTTATCCGCCAATAGTTTTCTGGCTCGGCGTCCTGAAGCACCGCAATTTGCAGGGCGATGTGGTTTCCTCTCAATTCGAGCCGGGCTCCTGTCCGAGCGAGACAAGCGGCAGTATCGTTGGGGATTCCGCTAGTTTTCCTACTAATCACTGCTCCACCCAAGACTACGACGAAAGTTTTTCTTAACGGCACTTCCCTAGAACTTTTTCCTCACTTTATAGGAATAAAACTGCTTCAGATCCCGATTTTAGTAGTAAATTGTGACGCTGCGGGTTAGTTCAAGGTATAAATTTAAACTGTTTGCAGTTCTGTTGTGTCAATCTTTTAGTAGCATTTATATATATAAGTAAAAACTCGTTTCAGTAAATATCTATTAAAACACTTAAGGAGGGCAAACTTCGTATGGCATTCCACAATTTATGTTAATTAGGAAGTTAATGCTGTGCCGATAACTCTTCTCCGCGTAATTTATATTTGAAATCTTGCACAAGCGATCTCCAGAGAAATTTAATCGTAAGATTAATTTATTTTTTTAATATTAAGCGATTTAGAAGAAAAGTTGAAGCAGGCGATAAGCTAAAAAAACATTTGTACCGTGTGTGGTATATAGATTTGACTAATAATTAATTTCTACAATTTTATTTAATCTTAAAAAGGCCAAAAGTCTAGCTGCTAAAAAAATTACAAATTTTTAAATCGCAAAAACATAGATATCTAATAATTGGAATTCGCCTTTTTTATAACAGCTCACTGCTTTGGTATTTCAAACATTTAGTATAAACGTTTGCAAACCAAGAAAAAATAAATGTTAGTAAATAAGTTTTTTATAGTAAATATACAAAGGAAGGGTAACATTGCCTTTAATAAAAGTCGACTTATAACTAGAGCTGGTCGGTTAATGGGTTCTAATTTTTTCCAGGTAACGCTATAATTTTATGCCATAAAACAATTAAAAAGGGTCCACCAGGCCTGGCAAAACTGCCTGCACTTTGAAGAAGAAAAAGAAGCAAAAATCACCATAATCTATTTTTTTTATTGTGCTGAATACTTTCGTATCTGACAAGAACGTGCATTCGTTAAAGTTTAAAGAAAACTATAACTACAAAGTGCCCCCTAAAAATCTTTTTTTTTTGGAGTCTAAAACGTTAATAGTAAGAGGGTTATAGATATTAATATAAAAATTTCAACAAATTAATCTCCCAAAAAAGATTTTAGTTTAAGGGTTTAAAATTTACTTAATCGACATATTATTTGGAACATAAATTGAGGATGTCTTAATAATTGCTTAGATTTGGTATTTTGCAATGTTATTTTTTGTTTAATTTTGTAAGAGTAATAAACGGGTAACAGGTTTATCCTCATTTATTGTCTTCCCTTTTTTTTTCTATTACTTTTTTCGCTTGCCTTATTAGAATATCGCTTTAGTATATCGGATTGAGCGGGGGAAAAGTATTAACGTTAATAAAAAAATTTAAATAAGCAACTTCATAAAATTTAAAACAAAGAGACAAAACAAGAGAAAAACAGATTTAAGAATCTAAAAAAATTGTTCAGATAGAGAACAAATGCAAGAAAGCTTTTAGTTTCTTTCAATAAAAGAAATTGTATAAAAAGTACTTTGGGAATACTGGCTAGCTCGATCTACAAAAATAAGACGAAAAGCTTTTTGTTCTGGGCTTAACCCGGTTACCTGATAAAATTCATCTGTTCTACGTGCCAACTCAAGATTTTAATAAATACAAAAAAATATTTATTTTTTTCGTTCTACTTCATTAAACTGAGCTGGTTAGTATTTTGAGTCACCGAACTTCACTGAAACATTCTTCTCTAGATATATTAGTTGTGATATGTGCTCGAAGTTCTACTTAATTACTATCACAAAAAGCATATTTTACAAAGTAAATTGAAGTAAAAGACCAGTGAAGCTCTCTAACAGACTCAAAGGAAATCCTAAGAAAATTTTAATTTTGGTCTGCAAATATTTTTTTTGAGTGGACAGAAAAAGAAATCTTTACAGGTCCAGTTTAAAACACAATGGCAGGAAAAAATGAATTGTAAGTTCCGATTAATATCTTTTTTATACGTGTAGTAATTATAAAATAACATGATTGAACTCAAACTTAAAGATGATATCATTAAAAATTCTAGGTTATATTGGCTTGTGCTCAGTAGAAATTCCCTGGTTTTCAGCTTTCTAACTTTGATATCAAAAAGTTCTTAGACCTCAAAACTATTTAAGGAAGAGGGGTTCCGAAATTTAAGTTAATTTGTACCCTCTCGTACTAAGAAATGATTGTCAGTAGTATAATGTGAAATTAACTCGTTTGTATTAAATAAAATATTTTTAAGGGAATATTTAGTAATAAACGAGTTAATCACATGGATTTATTCAGTAAATAACTCATCATTTCGCTTCTGTAGTTTATTAAAATTGCTTCATTATTAGAATACAAAAAAAAGTATTTATAATTAATTTAAGTTTTATGTCATTATAGTAGCATTTAAGGGTCTTCCATATTACTTCATAAGTATAATAATTGAAGCCAACCCAATAGTTTAATAGATTCTTTTTTCGTTATTATAAGAGTGTAAAATTTATGCTTTATGTAGGCCAAAATTTGAGCCTTTTGAACTTGCCTCTTTTGCATAAATGACTCTCTTTTACGAAGTTGCTGTAGCGGCTTTACTTCTTTCAAATTCTTTTAGACGGATATTTTCTGTTGAGCAAAATCCTACTATCTTGGAAAGTCTCCTTAACTTTTCTGTCTCTTTTAACTCGCGTTTCCGCTTTAAAGAAACATGCAATTCCGTTTATAATGCAACATTTGATTCTAGTAGTCATAACGCTGTAGATATTAGAGCAGTTCAAAACTACTGTCCCACGGTAACATCTTCTTGCTGTAGCCACAAACAACTCGAAGAACTCTCTGGATTTGTGAACGTTTCAAATAATTTATATGATAACTTGTTGAATTACAAGAATTATATAAATGAAAGTGTATATACTTATTGTATCAATAGTATTAAAACTTTAATGAACGACTACGTTTGCTTAACATGCGATAACGATAAGAGACCGAAACCTATAAATTTGAAAGTGTGCAATAATATAACTATAGATAAATGGGACAGCCTTCTCCCTCATATTTTAAAAAAAATATCTAAAATAGAAGATATTTTGAAATATAGAAGATATTTTATTAGACTGCCTGCAATTATTAAAGCTTCAAATTTAAATTCAGTACAATAAAGCCTTTAAATTTTTTAAAAATTTAATATTTTAAAGCTAGCGGTTCTTTTTTCTTTTGAGTTCTATTTATACAATTTAACTATAAAATTGTTGATTATCTTGACCCAGCTGGGAACCGGTAATTCAACTTATCGTATACCAGTACACAGGAAATTTATACTTATAACCTAGACATATTAAATATCTAATTTCGGTAAGCGAAAGTAAGTTTTACTTTTAAGATAATTAACGGATAAGGCACAAGTTATTTTGGGCTTTCGTCTAGAGATGTTACATAACCATGACCCATCCCTAGTCGAGAGGGCCCTCAAACCAACTAGGAAATTAAGGTCCTTATCGCCGTAAGCCCTTTCTTTTGTTCAATCTTTAGCAGTGGTTAAAAATCAGGGCCAGCCCCTAAGAGAGAATCGATGGTTTTCTTATTAGTAACCAACTTAGGCCTTCATTGACCTAGGGGAGCTACACCCAAATGAAATAGTCCAATTGGTTAACCTTTTATGTGAACGAAGGACCATTAACCTTTTGGGAACCTCAAATTCAAGTTCATTCGAACCTGGCGTAAGTTACCACTCAGAACTCTCCGGAGTGAGACAGCCCTCTCAATTTAGAGCTCATACCAGGGAGGTACCATAATCACAATTCTTTGGTTTACATTATTAATTAGCTAGTTATGTTACCAATATGTCCTAGTATCAAAGCGGATACTAGCCATGTTTAGCTAAAATGAATCAAACATGGAGCGTACTGGATACTTATCGACAACGCCGCCAAATAGCAGAGGGCGACATGTCCGACACAAGATAAGTTTATTTGCGTGTCTCCTTCCACCTCCGGATGGCAACCTATTGGCTACAATAGATCAAACCAACATGTAGCCGCAAGGACAAAGGCGTCCGCAGACGCTATTATTAATATAGGGTCAATCTTTTTTTGGCCTCCTTACGTCATGCACTCAGGGACAAAAAGCAACCTTCCCTTGCACGAAGGGTGTACATTATTGGGCGAAAGCTGCGAAATATAGATAACAGCCGTAAGCACCAAAAGTTTCTAAGTCCTCCCACTACAGGGCCAACCTGACCGCTGCCAAACTGGGTCTTCATAGAATGACTGACGTCTCCCTAGTGGTGTTCACAGCCCATAGAGGATGCGACACCAGTTCCAGAGCTGATAAAAAAGCTAAGATGCTACGGGCCGGAGGGAATATACCATTGAGAAAAAAATTAACTAGCTCTTATCTCTTATAGGGATTTTGGCAGGCTTAACTATGCAAAAGAACCCACCAAAGAATGAAATAATAGTGCCTATACCCAGTTTACTTTGTTATTCATGCCTTGCAAAATAGATCACCTTCTGTGAGTAGGACATCTTAAAGTACAACGTTGATCGTTTAGCCTTCCTCACAACGGATCTGAATGAAGGCTTAGTACTACTGCAGCGAGGTAGTTTGAGAGAACCGTGCCATAATTGGGTCGTATAAGAGAACAAGTACTATTTTAGTAGCCAATTTGAGGAGAAATTAGCAAAGTTAGCTCAACAGCGCTACTGTCTACTTCTATGGTGCTTTATCTCCTGCTCAATTATAAGTTAAAGGTACCAACTGTTTCCTAGGAGATATTTAACCTAACTAATTATATTTACGGACACGTGTCCGTACTAATTTATATCAAAACCGTTTAAGTTATCTACGGCAAGATTTAATATAGATGTCTTACTATGGAAGAAAGCCGAACCAGGTTAATGGAGGCAGCTCATAGAGCTAAAGCCAAACCAAGGTAAAAAGACTCAGCCTTTATGCTAATATTACTATGTTACAAAGACAATAGCTTTTATACCAGTATTTCTATATAACTTGCGGCCCTAAGTTAGCCAACCAGGTTTAATTGAGACGGCGTAAATCCCCCTTACCTATACCGCAAACTAAAAGAATGATAAGAATAGGTAGGATTATTGTCGTTTGCCTAATAGCTTTACCTCAAGGAACTTGTCTTAGATTAATACAAAGTTTATATGACAACTTTATTCTTTTATCCGGTTAGCTTAGATAGGGGTTGCAGTTTCATACCTAAATCCATCTGAACTAAGTTGTGCTTCCGGTGTCTTATTAATGAAATAGAAAACTGAAAGAACGAATGAGATTTAGGAGACCATTTTACTAAATAATTTAAAAAGGCTCGGTCTTGTTTTATTCTTGGACTGCATACCACCCTTCGTAAACTAAAGTGCACTGAAATTTTGATTTAACTTAATGAGTAGCATGCTCCTCCCATGAATAAGAGAGTTCCAGTTAAAGAGACAAAAGAACCCGACTACTAAAGTAGTTTAAAAAGATTCGAAAGTATCTGGGTATGATCCTACTCTTCTTTGGAGGCCGTCAAAACCTGGATGATGTTGTAAGAGAAAGGTCAAGTTCACTCCAACGAAAATAAGAAGAAATACGCAGAGCCCTATGCACTTGTTACAGTTAGTTCCAAAAATAATAGGAAACCGTGCCTAAAAGGAAGAGATGGTAGCAAAGACCACTCCCAATGAAAGCACATAATGAAAGTGAAATAATACAAAAAAATTATCATGTAAGGGTACCGCTAAAGAGTCGTTCGCTAATATAACCCCGGATAAAACCTCTTAACATGAGTGAAAACACAAAAGCTAAAGCAAATAACATGAAAGTAGAGAGTTTAATTTGGCCGCCAAATAAAGTAGATAATCAAGAGAAAATCTTAACACTAGCAGGTATAGCGATTACTAAGGCAGCTGCTGTTAATAAGTGAGTGTCCTTGAGGAAGTGGGAGAATTTAGACCAGCCAATCAAGGTCTTAATAAATGCCCTCCTTATCTTCTTTCCGTTGCACAGCTTAAACGGAGCTGGCAGATGTCTAAAATAGTTTATAAATGACCCTGAACTGGTAAATGATAGTTTTTCAAAGATGCGATATTTCAAAGTGTGATGTACCCGTGTTCCATGTGCGTTAAATACAGTGGCCTTACAATGCGCTGTTCGCGCTCATTGGGTAAGCTTCCAAATTTAGTCATTTAAGTCTTCGCCAAGGGTGTTTTAAGATGAATGCTTGCAGAAATTCGGCGCCATGTTATTAAGTTGAGTAACATCCATTAACCATCTATTATAATCTCGCCCTCTTCAGTGGCTGTTACTTAGGACATGCATTTTTAATGCCAGTAAATTTTAAGTGGTAGAGGAAAAAAGGCGTTAGTAATATTTGCTGAAATTTGTCTGTGGGTAATTTAACCCATCTACACTTTTATATTAGTTTATTGGGATTAGGGGTCACCGCTCCACCAAACACACTTATAATACTTTGTTATAAGGTATGCTTAGGTATTTATATAATATTTGTGGACTTAGGGTACTTATAGCGATCTATACAAATAAGGAGTTGCGTTAAAAACAAAAGAAGTTCTCTGCTTTACGGGAAAGCGTAGGGCAGGACAAAAAAGGAAGATTCTAAGTGCCTCAGAGGAAGCTTTATAATAGAAAATTTGTAAGAGTCAGTGTCTGAACAAGTAGAAAGCGTGGTGCAATCCAGCGATGTAATTGAAGCTCAAACGGTAGTACACTGAAAAAACTATGAAATAAATAATATGTAAAAATATCTATCTGCCTTAAAATTAGATTTTCATTACAAAATTCTATAAATAAGTAAAATGGAATAATTTTTACCCTACCATACGCAATTTTTTTTTTTGCATACAGCCGCTGTAACGGTCCGAAGAAAGTTGTTACTACTAGTAGATGGGAAGTGGTTGAACAACCAAAAGGAGTGTCTGTAATAGATAATATATATAAAAATTATTTAAAATAAGATGACAAGAACAGAACAAATTAATATCTAGGAATAGAATGGAATAGATATTAAGCTACTTCACACGACTATGAAGAGAATAAATGAAAGTAAGCTCGTCTGTAGCTGACCACATGCATATATACACGTGAGTAAAGGTAGAAGGTAATTAAGCGGAATAATCATGACGTCTAAGGACTTAAAAATAGAAAAGTCTAGAACAGAGCGTTATAGTCGCCGTATACAGGCCCCGACCCGGGCCTCATGTTGATCTAGCGGAGGGAAACCGAAACTAATTCAATGCTTTGCAGAAATGTCAGTATTATCGCATTGTGTAAGATTTTAAGTCCGATTAATACAGTTGCTCTTCTGCCGCCCCTAGGGAGGCGGTTACACCAAGGTCTATTCTTATGCACTGCATCAACTTTGGCTCATGTTTTAACATCATTTGCTATTTTATAAAGAAGCGGAGTAATTCAACGAGATGCCCGTGCTCTTATAAAAACCCATTTTTACAAATTCCTGAACCTTGACTACCCTAAGCGTCGTTAACAGATTGATCGTCAACTTACTAAACAGTTGCTTAAGTGTAGAATACTGATTATTTTGTTGTTGCGTCCAGCAAGCGGTGTAATCTAAAGAAGTATGTGCCCGAACATGTTTAATTAGATAATAATAAAAAAAGGATTTACTAAAAAAAAAAAATTAAAATTTTAAAGTAGATAGTGAAAAAGATCTTAAACCATGTCGTTGTAATATATTTTCTCTACCCATACGTGCAAATTGTTAAAAGTAAACTGACAAAACTAGTTTTATGTGTATACATCTAGTGACCAACCAATCCAAAGCCTAGTCACCTCTAATTAGAGATCTTTAAAAATCTCATTAATAAGATAATGCTATAACAAAAAAGGTTGTTTATTCGTTTCTAAAAAGGAAATTTTAATTTTATTGTTGCAATGGGTAATTACAGCAATACCCAAACGCGTATACGCATAAATGTTACGAAATAATTTGTTAGGAACAAAAAGCTTCAGGTTTTATGTGTCACATTATTTTTTAAATAACGTAACTTCTTTCATTGTAAACTTGTGTGTACTATAATCGTAATACTCAATAGCGTTTTGAATGAGATAAAATCAAATAGTCTGGCAAAGATTTAATAATTGTTGACTTTCATGCTATACAGCCGAGTCTTTAAACTCTCCCGCTAACAGAACATTGGAGAGAGTTAATGAATTAAGTATGGCAAATTAACATGAGCTGGCACCGAAGTAGATAAATTTATCACCCAAGAGAGGACGGTATTAGTGTTACTATCGCGCACTATTATTACCACTTAGGTAAAATTTCTTAAACTTATTTCTAAGTACATTGTTATCTTAAAAGGTAAGTGCGCAAAAATGAATGTATCACCTCTTACTTAAGCGTTTTCTTGGTTGCATAGTTAACAAAAATGAAAAGCAATAAAAATTCTTATAAGAGATTCGTCTAAAAAACTTAGAAGACGCAGATCTGGAGTAATTTAGTACGCCTATAAAACAACTTTTGATGAGTGGGGAAAACTGCTACCAGCAATACTATTCAGACGTTTAAAAAGTATCAGATACAAAAGTTTAAACATTTTTAATTTATTTAAAATTTTCTATGCTTATTTATAATAATGGTAAAATCTTATAAGTTGTTTCAAAAAGGATATTGTTAACCACATAGATCCTCTAAAAATACAAATAAACTTTTCTTTTTTTATTACTGGTTGCACAACAAGTAAATTAAGGAAAAAATAAATGATAGGTCCTACAATTATTAGTATAAGTAACTTCTTGTTTTTACCTGGTAAATAAATTTTACTGTAAATTCGGTAATAAAAGTTAATGCACGTGAACAACTTTGTAACACAAAAATCTGACTATGGAGCTTATCAGAAAAGATATGGTAATCTCTAATAAATCAACTTTATCCAATGACCTTTAACTCTTTTATATTTAATATATGGCGAAGTTACTTTTATAAAACTGTTATGAACGCCTGACTTGAAAAACTTAATACAATTTTATTGTAATACTTATATTACTTATATAATTGTTTAGGAATTTACGGCTATATAGTCATCCTGGTGTTTTTCATTATTAATACATCTGCCATTTTTGTATTTTCAATTCAAAATAATGTGGGTAAGTAAAGTACATAACAATTATCATTTATAAGTGACCTGTCTGTTGTATAAAGTTTTTGGTTAAAGTTGTGGCATGTCTTTCTTAACATATCACACAGTATTCTTAATTAGAACTAAAATTGAAATAATATAAAATTATTTGTGTAACGATATATATAATTTTTCTTTTCTTCGAGCTTAGTACAGAGAACTTTTCATTTTTTAAAAAAATCACTTTTTTCAGTATATATCTTTTACAATTTAATAATTCTAGGTAGAGAAGATTTTTTTAAAAATAGGGAAATGAAGATAAGGAAAGTCGTACCAGCTTACAAAATTTTTTTTTATGAGCTTGGGGTTAGGTATATTAATTATTTTTATTAAAAACGCTACTTGGGATATACCAACACTGATAACCCTTATAAAATAATTTTTCAATAGGAATCATTCATCTTTTTTTCTTGGTAACGCTAATTGCAGTTATTATATGGTTCAGAAAAACTCAAGCTGTTATTAGTAGAGGGACTCTTTTTTTATGTCACCTATGTCTTTCATTAATAGGTGCAATAGGTAAATACGCATTTGTTGCGAATTTTAACATCGCAATTGCTTCTAAGTTTAGTTTAAAGCCATTTTAAAGTGAGGGTTGATGGCAAGAAGTAACCTTTACGATAGTCTACGTAGTAATACTTTTTTTTTTAACAGAGTACCGGGTGGCTTTAGAAAAAGTACTATCTTCGAAAGAATATTTCTTTTCTTAACAAAAAAATTAAATTTTATTCTACCATTAGTTCCGGTTTGAAAACTAGTTTGTAGTTCGTTTAGCTAATGAAATCATAATACTGTGCACTATCTATAACTATTATGCTTTTGTGTAAAGAAACGCTATATTATTATTTTAGTACAAATCAGGTTGGCCACTATCGTGCGGTGTTAATTAATTATAGTTTTTAATAATTTAAAACTAAAGGGTGTTTTTTTTTCTCCAGGTTCAATAGAGTAATATATATATTTATTAAATCCGTTATTTAAGTTGTTCTATTCTTTACGTACCTTATGAAAATGAAAATTCAGATAACTAATTTACTAGTGGCTTTTACTAAGAAAAGCAGTACTTATAAAAGCTGCTCAGCCTAAGATAACTTTAATAACTAAAAGCGTAGCTACACGATAAAAAACAACGCATATGAGTTTTTTAAAGTTACCATATTATAAATTAATAAATAGTTATCTCTGTATATTACACTAAAACGCGAATCGATCAAGTAAGCAAGAGTAATATCAATTATTGTGATCTTTATATCGATAATACATAAGTCTTAAGTAAATGTATTGTAATATCTACGGCCCTTCAGATTTTTAAACAAGTACTTGGGGGCAGTTTTTTGCGTTCGTTAGTTTTTATTCTCAAACAGCGGGTGTACAATATTTTTTGTTTGTTGAAAACAATAAAAATATACATTAGCAAATGTATAATTATTAAAATTTATGATAAATACCTTGGTAACTATAGGTAGCCATATTACTTGCGTTCTTTTTCGGGAACTATCTTTCCGCTATTGCAATACGAATGCGTTTAATTTAAGAAATCTTATATTCAAAATCTAAAAAAAGCTTTCATCCTTTGTTAAATCATTTTAAATACTACTATATAGACTTGATAATATACGCTGTTGCTATGCTTCCGGCAGCATTAAAAAGTAAATTTTTTATATATATTGAAACTACTTTTAAGTTGCAATCTGTACTCAACTTTTGAGTAACATTTACCTTTATTAAATTATAAAAACTTTTATTACACTGTTTATGGAATTGTTTCAAGAAAATTGAAGGTGGCCTGCCCTTTCCTCCTCATTCTAATCTTCTATTCCCCTGTGATCGGTTTTTTTACTTATAAGTGTCGAAATATAGGTTAACATGAATAAAAAATTAAGTTGAAAGCATAACAATAACAATCTTGTATTATGCCACAGAGTTTTCTGATTACCACACAAACTTACGGTCTTCGGAATACTGCTGTGTCGCCTTTCTAATAGTTATCATAATTTATAAAACGGTGAAAACTTTAGTGGCCGCTACAGGTGTCATAGTAACAACTTACTTTCGTTGTTGTTACTAACAGTATATCAAATTAAGTTTGGCAAATGGCAATAGAGTCTATCGGACTTGTTTACGGTTTAGACTCCCTCCTTGAATTAACATTTTTAGAACTTTCTAAAAGAAAAAGGGCTCGTGATAGAGAAAAAACTAGGGGTGGAACTAACGGGTTGTCAAAAAAAACTAGTTATACTTAAGATTTACAAAATAAATCACTAACCCGTCACGTAATATTTTTTGAATTTTTTTTACACGTACTTTTATGATCTACACTGTTAGCAAGTAAATAAGCATCCAATAAAAGGTTTTAAACACACATTATCTTTCTTTTTGGTTTCTTTTGATACGAAAGGTGCGAGGGATGCAACAATTGCACTCAACGTAGAACATAAATGTGAATAACTATGAAATACGCTCAACCCCTTGCTATACGCAGAAATACAAATTTTTTGCTGTCAGTGGCACTGGAGCGCCCCCAAAATGCAAAATTACGAAACCAGTCCATACTTTTTAGTAAAAAAATTAAATCGGGGGCACTAACTTAAAAAATTTCAGACCCCCCTAAAATAGGCACGTGTCGTGCCTGCTGTCGCATGTTTAGTTGGTGCAGGTCGAAAGTTTTTTGTCAATACTAGAACTTCTTAGCTTGAACTGCCCAAAGAAAACTTTTAAAAGATGGTGGTTTCTTTTATACAAGTTGTGATTTACACTTATTATGTCTCTTAACCTCCTCAACCTGTAACCTTTTGTGAAAGAAATTTAAGTAAAAAAAAAATATATATATATATAAATCTGGAGTATACCATAAACTAACGAACTCTCAATAGCATTTTTTTTCGAGTGGGTTGTTATCCACTGTTATACTAAAAAAGTTTGAAACAGTGCTTTTTTAACAGTGAATCTTCTAACCTAGTTATTTTAAAGTCACTATATCTGATACATTTTTGTAAAAATCTAAAAAAAAAATTGATTTTCTAACATTATAGTTAAAAAGGTAAGCACAAGTCAAATAAAATCAATGCCGAAGAACCTTATTAAAACTTGTGTGCGTACAAACAAAGTATTTCGGTAGGCGAGACCTATAGTGGCTACGCCTGGGTAAATAGGGTCTCGGCACGGAACCTTGATTTAGACAAAAGTCCTGAGACCAATTTTTAGTGGTGTGGAAATTTTCATTCCACGTTTTTACTTAAGTTACCATTTTTCGTTTTTCAGTTCGATTCTTAAAATTCTTGCGGATCCGCAGGAACTCTAGGAGATTAACCCTTAAAGAATCCAGGCCTTGTGTCAGACTTGTGTTTACCCGTTTTAGTTTAATCTCAGCCTTGTATTTCTGTTCTTGTTTTAGTTTTTCCTTTATTCTAATTATATTTCCTTAGGGACTTAGATTCACTAAGACTACGTTTGAGTTTTTCATTACACTTTTATAGCACATTATTTAACTTCATTGTTAAATTTTTCCTCATTTATAAATTCTTCCTTATAAATAGATCATTAATTTTAATTTTATGCTATGTTTCACTCATATATAATAACCTACAAAGGTTATATAATAGTGTTTATAACAACAATGATCGTGTAAATTAAGTGTTGATTTAATTTTTCATTGGTAAAGGTGGTCACCCTCTCATAGTGTTTTGATGGACACTAACAATGAAAAATTATTGAAAGAAACTGAGGATCAAAAGATTAGAATTAAAGAGATTTCTTAACAAAAAACCATTAATTTGTTCTACGACGAAGTCTTGGGAGCGTCCTGGAGATAGTTTGAAGTGTATCGTTGCTAGACGATTACTTATTTTTAAATAACTTGTCTCCAATACTTTGAGGTCGTAAGTAAGAGATAACGATCTATGTTCCATTCTCTAATGCGGCCTCAATCATTTTCGTTTGAATAGCTTGTCAAAGTTGATGTTTAGGCATTCGATAAATCATAGGGGATTTTAAAAAAGGTTTTCTTTTTTGTAATTTTACCGTCAAGATGTTTTGTTCGATTTTGGTTATTATCTTAGGCGCCTGTTACAAGCCTGTCGATAAAGTTTTTAATAACTTTATCAAGTTCAGTGCCTTTGTTATGCTTGTAATATTTTCTGACAGGTCCGAAGTTTAAACCTTTAAGTACACCAGGCAGGTGTGCCGCATGTACAGAAAAATATACATATAAGTTTAGTTGCTTGTTATTTGTCCTGCAACAGACTTTGTTGTCAGAAAAGCATAAGTCCAAGTCTTAAAAAGTTATATTTGGCGCAAGAGACCCTAAGTTTATTCAAAAAAGCCCGAGAACCTTATTCAGAATCACCAATATTTTTAAGACCACGCACTTATCCTAGTCACATGGTATGACTAGACAATATCTTTTGTAGTTTACAAAGTAGTCATACTCTTGAATGTATAACCATTAATCCTAATATAGGCGACATTAAGGATGGCTAAACAGAAGGCAGCAGTATCTGCTTTAAGTAATCCATTTTTTTGTTTATACACTACTTGATCGCACCCAAAAGAGCTGTCTTCCCTAATGAGTTAAAAACTTCCAGTATAACATAAAGGGCGCTTTCTTGTCTCAAGCCAGGGTAGAGTTTGTCCCTTTATAATTATACAAAATTAATGGTAGAAAAATAATGTTGTAATACTTTCCACTAATATAAATGGCACAAGAATTTAAAAGCAGTTTTTTACAAAAAGCTTAGGGTTTAGAAAATATCTGAAAAAACGAAAATATAATAAAACTTGTAGTATAACGAAACCAAAGGACGGTCAATAGGAGTTACCTTCCAGGTTAATTTAATTCTAAAATACTTGAGTGGGTTAACTTAGTTCGCATTATATTGATTAGTTTGGCAAGTGAATATCCTAAAAGGAAAACGACATAGGGCGGGTGGGCTACCAAAAGACAAGTTACTGGTTATATTTTTAGCTAGTAAGCAGCGTTAAGATTCTTTTTTTCCCCTAGCTTTGTTGCTTCATAATTGTGGGTTCTATACTATGAGTAATTAGAATAGTAAAATAGTTATAAATATTAGTAGTATATCTCTATATTTTGTATTATATAAAATACAATAACTTATAATATTACAATTCTATTTAAAAAGTTCATTTGGTTTAATCAGAGAGGGTTTGAAGAAATATATTATTTGAATATATCGCAAGTGAGGTGTGTTTGAAGTTTTAGCATTATAAAAGGCGAATTCTAAGGAAGCTTCGACTTTTTTTTAAAATTAGGAACCCCGTTAACAATGGATTAAATTAAACAGTTAAAACTTTTCGATCAAGAGTATGATAAAAATTGTCCGACGTTCTTTAACGCATAGTTCTACTTATCTGGTATTTAAACCGATGGTTTGTTTTTAAAGGGGAATTAGGATTTTTAAGCATGGGCTTTGTAGAAGTAGAAAATAGGGTTTTTATAAATTTTAAAAACAAAAGGACTGTAGTTGAGACTGATAAGTTCGGAAGCCTCTACCATTAATAGACGCCAATTTTTATATAATTATTATAGTACCGGTTTGGATTTTACTACGCCAACTGTATTGATATCTTAACATCCATGTACTTGAGTAGGATAAATACACACGCGAAATGAAGAAAAAACCGAAGAAGGCTGTACTCAGTTTAGGAAGAATACCCATTGTGACGCGTATAATTACTTAATATTGATAGACTTCCAAGGGCCTTTAGTATTTCTGAATTAAATAAGATTACACTTATTAATTTGACTTTATGTCTGAAAAAATGGACTTAAGTAAGAAAACTGATTAAATCCTTTTATGAAAAAATTTTAAGTGATTACGGTTTACTATATTGCTTACTTTCGCCAACGTAAGCGGATATTGGTTCAATTAATGTATATATTGTTTAAGTTAAAGTGGGAAAATTAAGGCTCAAAGACTACTAATTCTTTTTGCATGCGGTTTGCGAATTTTAATTTAAAGTAATTGAAGGTAATCCCTATGTAAATCTAACCTTTAGTAACTTAATAAATAACTATGAAACTGAAAAAATAAGGGCAAAATATATCAGAAATGTTACGGCGCTTTGATCAAAATGTTAAGATACAGGGCCATTAAGGGTTTCTTTTACCTTTAAAGCTTCAATAACAAAAAACTTTAGTATAGCAAGGACAAATTTAAGCTTTTGAGAAATGTAAACAAGGACGCTGCTCTTAGGTCTTATAAAAATAATTAAAGATGGAAGCTTCTATAGAGTTATTGGAAAAAGGGATGATCCCTTTTGCTCCAGAAGTACACACACGACATTTTTTGTGAGGGAGCCGCCAATTGTAATAAGGTTACTTCATCCATAAAAAATAAACTAAACTATGGAGGGTTAGCGATTGATAAAATTATTTTTTGCAGTAAAATTATAAATTGCTTCAAGCCCCTTAAAAAAGTTTTTATAGAGGGCTCCTCCCTTCTAGAGAGGAGCTCATAGTCGGGGAAGCCTGTCTGATGGTAGCGCTGGTAGGTGTCTCCAGATGGCCTTGGGGCTTGTGCCCAAGGCTGCCTCTCCCGGTGGTGGTTTTTGCCGGTTTTCCACCGCACTAGACCGAATGGCGGGAGTTCAGGCTATATATCTCCCGCTTTTTCAGTCCTTCGGGAGAGTCATTATAGCTCTCTAAAGAGCGTACACTGGTGGGCACGCCTTCTTCGACCCCTGCAGAAGAGGGGAATTCAGAAGCGGCTTAAGGTCTCAAGAAGAGAGCCGTAGTATGCCAGTGCTAAATATATATACAATCGCTTAGTCTAATTTCGTCTTCAACGCGCTCATCGTCAACGAGTTTACAATTCTTGCTCTCCGAATAAGTTTCCAAGTCAAAATCTTTGACAACCATGGGTTCACTCAGAGGTACTGCTTGCAAAGCAGTACTTACTAATCTTAACGTCGCTCCTGCATTGTCATTATTTAGATCTATCCTAACGATCTCCGTATATTTCTTCAATAAGTTATCTTCGACCTATCCAAACTTATTCACATATTTTTTTTGATCTTCATCTCTAAAAAATCTTGGATCAAAAAGACACACACATTTCAATAGTTTTTCCTTTCAAAAAGACACTACAAGTAACCCGTCGGTAAGTATCTTTTAAGTTAACTTTTGTTCGACATAAATAAAGTTATAACTGAAATCTTTTAAGATAGAAGCAATTTATTGGGGCTACGGTAGTCACTCTTCAATTCTCCGCAATAATCTCCCCAACTCGTCTTTGTGCCACTCTACCTTGCCTTTGAAAGAAAACAAACGGTAGCTCGAAATCAACTTAAACAGAGTAGCCTTTTTTTCCCGAGCTAACTTCAACATTAAAGGAAATTATGTAAAATTTTTCACCTTTAAAATTTTAAAACTCTGGACGTACTTAAACACAACTTCGTAAGACCTGTCTCTAAATCACCTATTTTACTCAGTAGGCCTTCTTTGTATAAGTCAAACTTTTTTAGAACAAGTTCAGTCATATACGTAAAGACACTGAAAAGGATTATAGCTATTGACTCTGCGTCTAGGGTGCGGGGGTTGATTGTTGACGAGTACATTGAAACCTTTTTTAAAAATTTATAAGTTTAAAAAATAAAATTTTTCTCTTAAGCTGAAGAGCGGCTGAAGGTAGTTTTTTCATAGGAATTACCTTTATTTCACAGCTTTTTTTACCAAGACAACTCCTACTTTGATTATTTTTTTTATTATAAGCCACCAGGGCTTTCACGGTGTTCAGTTCTTCCGCGCACTCTACTTTAATCTTTTTTACTCAAATTTTGAAAGGTGCGTAGAATGGAATGAAGTTGTTTAGGCAGGTTAGAGCCTCCTTTAACCAAAAATTCTCTTCTTTTTAACTTCATAACTTATCGAAAAAAATGAAGAAGTTCTATTTGATAAAAACTTGCGAGAATTATTAAAGTTAATATTGACCACCTCGTAATGGAGATCTGTCTTACAACAAAGTAGTTTGCTTCTTGCATCCTTTCTTTAAATTCTACGGAAAAATCAATGGCCTGCCTAGAGAAAACAATAAACTTTAACAGAAATTCTTTGGTCCTGCTAATTCTTCTAAAGCTAAGGGCGTCCTCTAATTTATTTCGCTCTCGGGATACTGAAGACAGTCTCCCGGAAAGACGGAAGTTATAATAATCTACCAGGAGCAAGGCTCCGGAATAACTGAATAAAAACTTTTTTTTTTTCAGCACTGGCATACTACGGACCTTTTTCTTAAGACCTTAAGCAGCTTAATCTGGATTCCCCTCTTCTGCAGGGGTTGGGGCACGAGTCCCCACCAGTGTATGCTTTTTAGAGAGCTATAATGACTGTCCCGAAGGACTGAAAAAGCGGGAGATATATAGCCTGGACTCCCGCCATCGGCCTAGTGCGGTGGAAAACCGGCAAAAACCACCACCGGGAGAGGCAGCCTTAGGCACAAGTCCCAAGGCCATCTGGAGACACCTGCCAGCACTACCACTAGACTGGCTTCCCCGACAATGAGCTCCTCTTCAGAAGGGAGGAGCCCCTCTGATTGTATAATTTGTGGTTAGTAACTGCATATAACTTAGTGGGGGCTAAGTTATAAAATTATGTATATACGCCAGCCAGTGGCACAGACCGAGAGGTCTTTTTCTTCTATCGCGTGGTTGCGGGGGTAACCTGATTGAGTTGAGAAGCGTGATTGGGCTAGTGGAATTGATAAATTATAATATATAGTTTTCGAACTGACTATCTTTATTATACTTCGGTCGCTAGAGTAGATAGTGTCAGTGCACTAAACAACAACTTAATCAAAATGCGGAGAACAAGTCGGAAGAAAAAGCGGTGGGTTTAGCAGAGTTAGTTCGTAAGTATACTAGCTTGAACCTACATAGAAACAGGCAAGCGAATTAGCGGCTAATAGAGTGGATGAAATCACAGTTCAGGAAAATGAATTAATTATAATTTATTAACAGTTGTCAAGGGAGTTTCCAGAAATTCAACATTAGACAAAAACGCCTGTGGTAAAGACTCTTAGAGAAATATCGTTCGCAAAAACAATTTATTCGGGTAAAATCCTTGAAGCTTTATTTTATTCTCGATCTCCTCCTAACGTAAAATTTACGTTTCTAATATACTACGTTAAAACTGGCATTTTAATACAGAAAACCCAAGGAAGACCAAAAATTTTCACTTATGTATAAATAAAAAGCTAACCGTGTTTATGTTGGCTTTTATATATGACTTGTATTACAAATTACGTATGTGTATGTATTATCTATTTATTAAAATAAAATATGTGTATGTGTAGGAGGAGGTTAGGTAATTATGTTTGAAAATATATATTACACAAACATTGCGAAAGGTAAGGATGGAAACGGTTTATAATGAATATAAAGTATACATACAACTGTACTTTGTTCGTTCTATTTTAATTTATTTTAAAATGTAAAGAATAAAAAATATTTTTTAAAAAAATTCTCAGTAAGATTATAAAAATAATAGAATATGAAAGGAATTCTACTACTTAGTACAAAGTAAAATTAATAAAGATAACAAGTGTTTATTAAGAAAAACATGAACAATTTATGAAGCTTTTATTAACAGCAATAGCTTTTAATCTTAAATTTTGTTTATATTTAGCTCCGTGTGCTAAAAGCTTTTTTTAACTATAATTGCACTCAACGATGTATAAGTAAATGTACAACGCTTTATAATTTAGTCTATAATGTAAATATACGTGTAAAATTATAAACTTTTTTTTTTATTTTTTAGCACTAACATTCTACGGCCTATCTCCGAAAAGATTTTAATCCACTTAACCTAATATATTCCTTTCCTATGTATGAGTTTGGGGTCGAATGCCCACTAATATACGCCCTTGAAAAAGCTATAATAGCGTTTTCAAAGCACTGAAACAAAAAACTTATTACAATTAATACATATATATATATATATATATATATTAAACAAGCTTTGTGTGGTTCGTAATGCATCAGTGGTAGCATTCACCAAAGTAAAAGGTTGTAATTATGGAAGGCCCCACCCCACTAAACAGGCCCAAAAATGAGACCAAACATTGCGTTGAAGCAATTACAAATTACACTTGCACGATACAAGGACGGCCAGTGCATTAAAGGCGATAAGAACGAGGGTGTATATTAAAATTTGAGGGGAAAGATTAGATATTCAATCATATAGTACAGAATGAAAAAGTCCGGTTCGCGGAAACCGAACTAACAGCTTCAGTTTGTGCAGTAATGCTCTTAAATGTCGAGCTACGAGGGGAACTCTAAAATATGGCGAATTGGATAATCACTTTTAACCTTTTGCTATTAAAAGAACATACTGCCGGACTAAAAAACTGCTTGTAAGTTGTTAAAGCTTATATTTAGTTTATATTGCCAGTCCATTTAGCACAGGGAACGTAACGAAGGAACCTTTTTTTTAAAATTGAAATTTAATTTATATAGATAAAAGTCATGTTTTCACTATGCTTAAAAGATTTCCAAACTCTGAAGAGGCGTACAAACCTTTTTATAATTTAGGTTTTTAAATGTTATACCGATAAAGCATACTTTCAGGCCCGTTTTCAAAAATTAAGTGAGAAGCCAAAAAATATTTTTTATAATAGTACACAAGTAAATAATTTATGTACTTAAACTTACGACAGTACATTTGTAGAGGGAAATATGAGTAGTGTTAGGCGTTAATCTAAGGTAGTTATTGAGTTACTTAATGAAATTATATGAAAAAATTATACTTGTTTAAATGACTTAAATATTATACATAATTTAAGGGTAAGGCCACTTTTTATATAAATATAATTATTGGTAGCAAAATTAATAGTACTTCTTTTCCTTCCCATAGTTTCTGTGGAGCTCTGTTTATGTAACATTGAGATGATACACGAAAACACAATTTTGTTTAACTTAGTAACGAGTTAAGCTTGGAATTTGTTAGAGTTTAGGAGAAATTACGAAATCTAGTGAGACTTACAACTTCCACTAAGTCTTTAGTTTTTAATCTTGTCTCAATTTTTTTTTTTGCCAGAATGCCTGTAATTTCAGTTGAGAACTTCTCAAAGAAAAATAAACTGCCCTTTCATACTTGGTGAGTGATAAAATAATTGTTATAGTAAACTTAAAAACTTATTTGAGCAGTTTAGAAGAGGATCATACCCACGTTTTTTTAGGTGCTTGCTTCTCAGTGATTATTATGGACGTATATTTGAAAAGAAGAAAGCTGAGAAAGAAAAAGAAAAGTTATAAAACTTAACTAATAGTTTAAAAGAGCTAAAGGCCGCTTGTGGGAATAGAGTAGAATTTCGACTTTCCTTATATATTTTGACAAGCCATGGAAACAAGAAAACAATAGCTAAATCTTATTTCTATTTTTGTAAAGTGGATATTCACCTCTACGGAGCATCTTCTATTGTTTTATTTTGGGTGCTTTTTACCAATAAGAATGAAACAAACTTTATTCAGTGTGGTAGCGCTAGCTTTAAACTTGCCGAACTACCAAAACCTGATAGAGGATCTATACTAATAAATAAGTTTGTTAAATAACATTATTACATCACTTTGAGAGGTAATTTTGAATAATTAAGGGCTAAAAATAACGTATAAGAGATATACAAGCTAAGTAACTTTAATCTCGACGATATATTCACCCCGCGTATCTTTTTATATTAGTGCAGGAGCTGGTGTCTCGTCCTACATTGGACGTCGAGCACAGTGATGTAAGCGTCAGCTATCGTTTAATGATCCTTTTTAGGCAACTATGTAGGTTGACTTCCTAAAGGGAAGACTAGGCGCTATTTTGCGCATTTGGCTGTTAGCAGTATCTTGGTGCTTTCATCCTTTGTTGTACATTCCTCCTGGGAGGGAAACTTTTTGTCCCTAGGCTCAGGTCGTAAGGTGGCTGATAAAGATCAGTATTATATAAAAAGACGCGCCCAGTATTTGAGTTATTCCTGGCGGCTTCCCCATAGTTTCGATTTAGGGCAGTTAATTAGGTTCCATACGTGGGTAGAATACAATGTGAATTCAAAAATACCTGTCTCGGGTCATGTCGCCCTCTACTCTTCGGAGGTGTCCTATTATAATCTCCTTGGGTCACTGTCGTATAATTAACACTCTTAGCAAGATATAATCTGGTATCCGCTTTGACACTTGGAACATATGACATGAAAATTAATGAAGCGTGACTATGGTACCTTCCTAAGTTCAGCTCTGTTTTGAGTTGTGTTGTACTTCAGAAACTCTAGGTGCTTCCGCTCGGGCGGAAGGTTGGCTTAAGCTCTTTAGCAGGTGTTATATTTCTTGTGTCTTAGCATGATACACTATGACCAGTAGCATGCCTTGAACTGGTTCCTTTGTGCTCACTCGTTAAATCTGTATTGTTCTACTGATTAAAAGTAGCTTTGAACCATGTTGGGCGACTTGGCTAATTAACCTTGGGCTCGGCTTAAAATAGAAGCTGACGCTATGTATAATGCATTGCCTTCATATTGGTTTCTTCTGAGACGCCACCTACGGTGAGTTAGACGGCCCTTGGGTGAAATCTTGGTGATCCTAGCTCAGTTACTAATTCAAGCTTCTGTCAAGTGTTAGGAGCAAAGACGAAAGCATTCAAAAGAAACACGTTTTAGTAATGATGATGGCGAATAACACTATCGCTCTGTTCCAGAGTCACTGGAGTACTTTGATATTTAGCTTAAGTTATCGACTAGTTAACCTTTCACTCTTAGCTTGGTGGCATAGTGCATGGGTGTTGGTTCTATAGTCATTCGATTGGCCTAGCTACCGTGTTTTTAGCTATAGAACTAAATGGTGAGTATAAGGGGCCGACCCCAGGGTTATATATCACAGGTTTGCAAACTGATTTCCAGAACTTAGAGGTCAAGCCCCATAAATAAGTCGGGAAGGGGGGGTGTTCTTCGATGGGGTAGGGCTAATCTCGTAGATTTCTTCACGTGGCCATACCATGTTAGAGTAAGCTGATCATGTGAGTACTACTTTCAGTTCGCCTCATAAACTGAATTTAAGATAGTATAACTCATTACAGTAAGCTCATAACTGAGTAAGTACACCCCTAACTTTCGTTAGCAATTATTTGTTATTAATGCAGAATTTAGTAAATTTAGGCCCAAGGAAGCCTGTAAAAGCAAGACTTAACTCGTCTCAGTATTTGCTCAGTTAAATCCTAGCAGGTCAACTACACTAGTAATAGTTAAATAGAAATCAGAGACGATTCTCCAAGCACAGCTACCACAGTGTAAAATATGGTCTAAGTTACAACCGGAAGAATATCGCACTATGTCCTCTTTTGAACTGTGTGTTAAAGCACCCTAACGTTCTCCGAGGTTCCGACGACTCTAATGACATTACGAAAGAGCAAGACAACCATACTCGAAACCAGATGTTGATAATTAATAGAATGAAGTATAGCTTACGATATACCCTCAAATCAAATTCAAGAAAGCATATAGTTATAGTGTTACTAATCACCACAAAGTTTTCAGCCAATAAGTTTGATATGTAATTGCCCACGAATAGCAGAATTTAGCCGGACATGAATTATGCCAATCGATGGGAGAAAAGACTAACTTCAATGGTTCCTTAGTCGAAGAAGGGTCTCCCTTAAATTTCTAAAATACTGAGCTAGCATTGTTAATTACGATGCTCAAATCCACACAATAACCTAGTAGCTGGGTCACCAGTCCATACCCTATAGCTGCTGGTCTGCAAGTTTTTCAAGATAACTAATGCTTATCTTGCTTCGTTAAAAACACATGATATCTCAGGTACACTACGACATTGCTCGTGTCAGTCTTATAATAGTAGTATGGAAGCCCTACTTCGCGCCGACTTTCGCGAGAAAAACGGCGAACGCCAGATGTACGTTCAGTTTCACCTAATTCTCGTTTATTGAACACCTTAATTATTTAACTATACAAAACATTGACCCTGTTATCAGTTTAAATAGTGTCTCTTACTAGTATGGTTAATCAAATACTAAAGTTTAACCGAAGATCAAGTTGTAAATTATGCTTTTAACGACTTGAGTAAACTTCTTAAAACTGATGGAACACCCGTAGTAATATATTTTTCATTTTTCCAGTTTAAGGCAAAAAAGAAGACCTTAATACACCAAAAGTTACTCGATCTTATCAAAAGGTAGCCGACTTGTTCGAGAGTACATATAAGCACTAAAGCTATTGTCACTGTTACTTTAAGCCAAATTTAATGCATATATTATGCAATAAGCTACTATGAATATATTAAATCAATGTTATAAACTTTTTAGCTATACATCAGCATCCTTTAGCATAATTAATTCCACCCCACTTGGGTACTATTTTACAATTTCCTTCCAATACTTTACTCTATTAACGTTCTGCTTTAATAGAGCTCAACCTTAACAAAAATAGACCCCAACTCTGCCATCCTTTTAAGCCAAAAGCTCGAGAATGTTCCTACAATAATAAGTTTTTTACTCTCTTAATGTTTTTTTTTTTAAAATTAATTAACTGCTTGACCCATTAAGGTAGATAGAACATACTATACAATTCTTCAAGCTAGTTAGCTTGTGTTATTATAGTGAAACCGACCTGTCAGGACTAGCAATATAAACAATAAAGGTATTGAGACGTTACCAACCAAAAACTCTTACCAATCAATCATGCTAGCAGATAAAAGCTAGATTACTACAGGCCAAGTTGGCAACAGAGTCCAGAATTAATGTTGAATAAAAAATAACATTCAAGGAATATAACGCGCCCCCACGGCTCTGCATCAATCTTAAATATCACTTCTAACTGACTTTAAAATTCAAGAAGAAAGTATGTCTTCGCTTAGTAGTATCACTAAAATACCCTATGGAAACTAGAAAAATAATATTAGGCCAAATACTTCTGCTCTTTTAAACGACTTCATTCTATAAATTAATAGTATAAAAGTTGCAATGACAAGAAGTGCCTTATTATCAAATACGTATCTGATAGCCAAGACAGTATTCTCAATTCTCTCTTAATGTTCTTAGTATGCTTGTGAAATTAAGTTGGAAATATAAGGCTTAGCAAACTATGTTATACTTAGAAAATTTTGAACAACTATATATAGTTACATATAAGCAATAATGATATGAATTGTAAACTTCAGTAGATCTATTTTTCTCAGGTATAAATTATAAGAATAAAACCTAAAAATACAAAATGAAGATTACTAACGCGACGAGAAAGTAAAGTGTTGGCAGAGACGGCCCCCTCTTGGCTCGCGTGCGAGTTGCTCATCAGCGATCACATGGTTCAGTTTTTCACGAATTAGTATTTTAGCAGGGCGGGCATTGCTTTGTACTAGTTCTTCTTCCCTTGCTTTTCTTTGTTGGCGATTCAAGTTGTTGCTTTTGTTGTTAGTCCCAGGGTGGAGTGTTGATAATCTTGATTTTTAAGTATTTTTTGTAATTTATTAGATTAGCAGATTCTTTAGGAATTTGTGGGAGCTATGTGAAGGGCATTTAATGCTCGTAATTTTACTATATACTATAAAGCTGTATCGTTGTTATTCCTCCTTCTGCTTTGAGCTGGACAACCTAATGGGTTCTACTTACTTTTGACCTGTCCCGCTTAGCGTGAGGAGGAAGATTAACTCCTGGTTGTACCAAGCCCTTATGGCCATTTAGTCCATATTGCGCATAGAAAACTAGTAAATCTTAAAGAGTTATCGTGCGGTTAAGCATGTTAACCTCTAACGAATCCAATGAAGACTATAACAACTGATTGCTCAGCTGTTTAAAGGTTGTGCAGTAGGAAAGAACTACACCGACTTCCATGTCTGAGGATATTTTTTTTTTGCTTGTTTTGTAAAACTTTAATATAAACTTTTTTATCTTAAGTTATACTTTTAAATGTACTTATTTATAACCAGAGCGTGGACTTAAATATAATTAACTTGAAAAGTTTAAAAACTTTGTTCCGGTAATAATATATCTTTGCTTATTACGGTTGTTTATGCTAGTGTTTTATGTTTTAAAAAAAAATTGTTTTTTTACTTTAAGCGACCTTCTTTTCAACTAAGCTCTGCAGGTTACCTCGTAACTTAACTTCTTGGCTTGGTTTTTCGACGGAAGGGAAATTACGCCGGTAAAAGGGCTGATAGTTTATTATAACTAAACGGTGTTAGCGAGTCGGCTAAATTTTTTTTTGATGTTGCATTAGTTTTTATTATTTAACCTCTTTTTTAGCTTTTTATATTCGTTTTAATAGTGATTTTTGAAACGCAGAAAGTGATGATACTTTTACGCTATGTGAGTTTGAGAGCTCTCCTTGTTTAAGTTAGGTTTATCTTATATTCTTTGGTCTTCTATAGCGGAATCCCTTTTTGTTTAAAGTGGGAACCGGAACTATTATAAGTTTATTATTGACTTACACAACTAATAAATGTATTTTATTATTTTGCTTTTTGTTTCAATATGTTAGTTGATGAAATATTCTAGTAGAGAATAGTTAAAGTATTTGAGTATTGATAGTATAGCAACTCCGAAGAGGTATTTGCTATAACAAGAAAACGCACTTCACCTCAAATAATATTTTTATTATAAGTAATAGCAAGTAGTTAACATCACAATTACCATTTAAAAAAATAGACAATAAAATCATTCAGGAATTATACACTAAAAGGCTATCATGAACTATAAGAGATACTAATAAACACAAACGAAAGATAGCCAAAAACAAAAGCAAAACATAAACCTTCATTTTTTCAGGAAAATTGTTCCTTTCTTAAGTTATTCAGTAAGCAGAGATTTAACTAATAAAAAATAATATTAACTATTTGCTTAGTAGGCTTTATTTTAAAGAATCCGATTACTGGATTCCGCCTAATAAATTGAAATGTTAAGCATACAAGCGCGCGTAGTTATAAATAGTTTGCGTACCTGTAGTAAATTTAAATATGCGTGTAAACCACTTCACTCAGCCCAAGATGCTTGTATAAGGTGCGGTGTAATATTTTATTTCCTCTTCTTTAACATTCCCAGTTATAGACGCTACAGTTTAACTTTGACTACGAGCAGGAAAGCTTGAATTAATAAGTTACATAATTAATCTAAACCTTAATTTTACAAACAGGAAAATTATTTTTTAACCTTTTATGGAGGTATTGATACTGTGAAACTGGGCAATAAAGTGTGATTGTACTACAAAAACTTTATTTATTTTTGTTTTACTTTTTTTTTTGGTTAAGCCCCTTTATTTCATAAGTTATGGATGAGAGCCAGTAGTTTTCTCTGCGCAAACTATAAGGTGTGGCTGTATGTTCTTTAGCCGCTTACGTTTGTGGTTATAAGCTCTAAAAGTTCGTAAACTTTATTTTTGTAGTGTATGAAAAGATAAATTTAGACCAGTTTGTTATGAACCGTTATGGGAGGTATTTTATAGTTTAGACTGGTCGCTTTAGGGTGAATTTTATTATTATTATTATTGTTATTAACAATACTATTATTATTATTATTATTATCATTTACAGTATTATTATTAACTATAATTATTATTACTAAAGTTTTACCACGACTAAAGTAATTATTATCAATAATTTTTTTTTAAAAAAATCTATTAAAGTCCATTAAAATTTGTTTCCGTCGAAAACTTTGTTATTAATATGTTATTATCACTATTTCAATACTACTATTATTGTAGCTTTTAAGAACGATTTTATATAGTAAATACGGCTATTATTATAACTAGTGTCGCTTTTGTTACTGTTAACACTACTGTATATCAACAACCTACAGCGGTCTCTAGCATAACCTATCCTTTTTAACCTTTATTTTTCAAAAACAAGAGTTTATATGAAAGCTAAAGTCGTTAAATTTAAATCTTTAAGTGGGTAACCCCAAAAGTTACTGTTTCGCAAATTACTTTCCCTAAGTGAGCTAATTTCATCTTTTAAGCGTCTAGTTCTTTTCTAAGCCCAGCGTTCTCGGCTAACAAGTTGGTAGTCTTTTCTTGCTGACTAGTAGTGCCTGCGAAGTGTTGCCCCATGAAGAGTAAAAAAATAACAAAACGGAGATAAGTTAAAATATATGCAACTATAAAAATTTCGTTCAATTAAAAAAAAAAGAGAAAAAGCGCCAAAAAGTTCGAAAAAATCGGGGTGCTTATGTCGCACCCTGCCTAGCTTTCAGGTTATTGCAATTTTTTTTATACCTAATCGACGGATTGGCACGCGGCTACCATAACACATGGAGCGTGAAGTAAATTTTTTCGTGCAGCTAAGAGGGGACATTATAACTCGGCTTTGCTTATCTTTTCTTGCTATTTTTGTTTTGGTTCATTTTTTGTTTAGTGCAGTATACAATTTTAAAAAGTGAAACTTATTAATTATATGCAGTTATAAGATATATTTGTAAATATAGGAAAGATTATGGCCCCCGAACGTTAGTTACTCGCCTTTAATATATTATGTATCTCGTTGAATTTATTTGTAGCTAGTATGAATTAAGTTATTAGTTTATACACTATGTTGATAATAATGTTAAAAAAAACTCATAATTTTAATTAAGTTTTCTTTACTTGCGGTTAAGATCAAATTTTCGATAACTTTTTCTTGGGAGTTACTAAATCTATATTATATGATTGTATTGGTACTGTAAAAAGGTTTTAACAATAAAAGAGGAGGAATGCGAGCTGGTTTTAGAGGAAGAGGAGGTGGTGCTCCTGGAAGAGGCGCGCCTCGGGGAGGAGTTAATAGCGCCCGAAGAGGATCGTTTGGGGGACGCGGCGGGCGAGGTGGAAGGGGAGGACGGGGCGATCGCGGTGGTCGTGGTGGACGAGGCGGCAGAGGCGCTAAGAAACCCGGTTTTAAAGGTATCTTTATAATGTAAAATTTTATAGAAAAAAATAATATTAATAGTAATTTTAATATTTGAAATAAAATTATAATTTAATTTATACAATAATTTTTTTTTTTCAATTTAAAGTTAGTAATAAATCTACATAAACGAATTTATACTTACTTAATTTTTTTAATTTATCAATTTTAAGTATAGATTTTAATAATATATATTTATTCTAAAAAGAATTTGGTTATATCTTTTTTATATTTTTGGTATTCACTTTTATTTTTTAATATATTTTTTGAATGTTTTAAGATTTTTTCTTTTTTATTATTATTACCACTATCCTCTATGTGTTCTATTTTTATTTTTTTACCTAAACTAAACTGTTATTATTTTTTTATATCCATATGCGGCTAAATATTTAACATAAGTTTAATTATTGATTTCTGTTCTTAGATATATATAACTATAGAACCTAAATATTTTATGTTACTATTATTTTTACATAATAAGTGCTGATGTATATTTTGTTAGTTTTAAGTTTTAAATTTCCTTTTTTATATTTCTTCTAATGATTACATTTTGTTTAGTCAATATTTTTCAGTCTTAACGTACATATAAATTTATTTACTATAATATTTTATTTATTTTTTAAATATATATATTTATAAACTTTATATTTATTAATTTTATAATAAATATTTAGAATAAAAATCTAATTATCGCTATTTTACTTAATCAATAATTTTTTAATTTTAATTAAAGTTTTCTTAACTATTTTTGATTAATATTTATTGGCCATTTTATGACCAGTTAAAGTATATATAGTTTACTTGACTATTTAAAAGTTTTTTAATTAATTATTTTAAAAAAGTTTATTAATTGAGGTATTTGTTTCTACTAATAATATCTTTTTTATATTGGCTAATACAGTCTGCTGCACTAATAAAATATAATTTTTAGTATTTTTAGTTATTTTTTGAAATTTTTTATTTTATTTTATTATTTTTATATTATTGCATATTAAGTTTAATTGGTTATTAATGCCTTTTTATAATTAAAATATTTAAAAAATAACTTTCAGTCAATACCTGTTCGTCCCTTTAGCAAATTTTAATTAATATAATTTTTTTATCAGGCGGCTCGAAAGCCATTGTTGAGCCTCATCGCTTTCCTGGCGTTTTTGTGGCACGTGGCAAAGATGATGCTATTCTTACAGAGTCCATGGCTCCCGGCCTTTCCATATATGGCGAAAAACGCATCCAAACAGAAAGAGAGGAAGACGGTTCTTATTAGTCATTTTCGTTCCTTTTATATTATTGATGTGTAATGTATTTAATAAAAAAGCAGTTAATAATAAGTTATTAAAACAAGTAATTCAAGTTTTGATTAAATTAATAATTTATCATGAAACAAACAGTTAAGTAAAAAATATTAAATCAGTCAAAGAAGCATTTTAAAATTAATAAGATTATCAAATAAAAATACTTTTGTTAGTCCTTGAGTGATAAAAGAAAGGTTTAGAATTACTAATATTTATGTATTAATAAAAATTGTGAATTGTTGAAGTAAATGTATTAAGTCGGCAAGGGGAATTAGCTCTCGTGCTTTTACCTTTTTTATGCTTGCTGAGCGTTGACCTCAGCTTTTTAATTCGTTTGCGCCATTTAATAATTATTTGTAAAAATAAATTTATATTACATTTATTTGTATGAAATTTTTTTATATTATATTATATAATATTTTGGTACTAAACATTAGTTTTTATTTTTATTAATACTAACATCTATTTATTAGTTAACGTTTTATACTCTTATTTTGATTTTAATACGAAAAAATAAGTTTTTTTATTACTTTAATTTATATAAGGCCAGAAGAAGACGGCTGAATATCGATTTTGGAATCCATTTCGCTCTAAAATAGCTGCTGCTGTTATTCGAGGAGTTGAAAATATATGGATTTACCCGGGCGCCAAAGTTTTGTATCTTGGCGCCGCTTCCGGTAATGGCGTTTCAACTAATTTTTTATATTTATTATTATTTGTAATATTATTTTAAGAATTTTTATCCTTTTTATAGTTATTGTAATATTTTTGTTGAGAGCTTATACAGAGTTAAAATTGATGTTTATTTTATAAGCTATTTATAGAATGTTTAAAAACATAAAATAATTATTATAGCTTAATAGTTCAGAATTCAATTTGGTGTCTTCCTTATTTTAGTTTATTTTTTGTTTAAATTATATAGTTCTTTATACGAAATTACAATGTTTTTTACTCTTTGAACGTTCATATTTTTATTTAAATTGATTTGTGAATTTTACAAATAAATTAAAAAAAAACCCGTTTAATGTCTTAAAAAAGTATAGCATTTTGTTTTTATCGAAATTCATTTTGGCGTATTTAATTTGAACTCAGGGGAGCTATACCATGTAAGAGGAGGTTTGTTTTTCAAAGTTTTATTTTTTGTTTTTGTTAGCGAGCTTTGCTTTTCCGTGAATAGAATGTCGCAGGCATTTGCTTAATTAGTTTTTTTTATTACTTTTAAAGAGTGAACCGGCAGAGTAGAGAAATTATTTTCCTTTATATATAAAATTGACTTTCCGTTAGTCAGTAGCAGAGCTTAAAATTTTTAAGGTGAGAAGAGGTGGGAACGAGAGCTTATTTAGTTGCAATTATTTTACACCAGCTAAAGTTTATTAAAAATTTTTTTTATTAGTTCTATTAATAATTTATTAATAAGCCTATTATCTTATTAAAGTTTATATCAAATAGTTGTTTAATTTCTTTAATAGTTTTTGTATTTATGTTTTTATCTTTTCACTGTAATAAACATTCATCTAATAATTACTGATATATTTATAGTACAATCCTTTTATATCATTTATATCATTTTTACTATTATATTTGATCTTTCTTTCGTTATTAACTTTTTTTTAACATAAACTGTTTTTTTATACCCTTATGTTAAATTTCTTAACCATAATGATGTGTTTTTGTTATTTTAATATATACTATTATTTTCGAAATTTAATATTATATTCCTATTGTTATTCCCTACCATGCAGTTATTTTTATTTTTATTTTTATTTCTATTTTACCACTCATTAATTTTTTAAATAACTACATTAATACAAGGTACCACTGTTTCTCACGTTTCCGATATCGTTGGTCCTGAGGGCCTGGTGTATGCTGTGGAATTCTCTCTCCGTTCCGGTAGGGATTTGGTAAACGTTGCAAAGAAGAGGATTAATATTATTCCTATTATTGAAGATGCGAGACATCCTTATAAATATCGGTACTTTTATAAATATATTTTTGACCGTTATTTTTTTTACTGCGGCTATTTTTACTCGCGTTAAGCTATATATACTTTTTAATATCACTAATTATTTTGCTAAAATCTTTTGGCGCCTTTTTTTTTGGTTTGGAAGTTTGTAGTGGTATAAAAATTATTTCTTTAAGAATTTAGCTACAGCGAATTCTTTTTTTAATAAATGATTTTCTCTAAAACGGTTAATTTTCTTTTAAAGGATGCTCGTTGGGATGGTTGACACTATTTTTGCTGATGTTGCTCAACGTAATCAGGCGCAAATTGTTGGGGTTAATGCGGAATATTTTCTAAAGAAAGATGGCCATTTCGTAATTTCTATTAAGGTATGTGTTTATTAAATTTTTTTGTTATTTTTTTTTACTATAGCTTATTACTAGGCAAACTGTATAGACTCTACTATTCCAGCAGAAGCAGTTTTTGCTTCGGAGGTAAATAAATTACGTTCTCTCGATTTGAAGCCCTCCGAGCAAATTTCGTTGGAACCGTTTGAACGTGATCATTGCGTCGTTGTGGGAACTTTTAGGAAGACTCCTACACAAAAAAATTAGATTTTAATCAATTTTAATTATAGTTTATTTTATTACATTTTGAAAGGCAGAGATGCTACTCTTGTTTGGAAGAATAAAATTATATTTTGGTTAAAAAATAAAATATCTTTTTTTTTGCTCTTTTTTGAAGGTTGGTTTTAAAATATTATTTTTGATTGACAGTAAACTTGACAGTAAACTTATTTAAAAAATTATTTGCTTTTAGTTTCCACACGAATTATTTTAACATCAGTGTTCCCTTGTACTTTTTAAAGACACTTTTTAGATATTGTCTTAATACAATTATAAGGGAATCATATTTTTGAATTATATAGTTCCTCACTTTTTAGGATTTTTGTTAGAATTAAGTTATCTTTGGTGCTGCAATTTTTTGAAGTTGGCGAGTTTGTTGCTAATTGTCTCAAAATAATGGATTATAGTTGGGGGAAGATATACATAATACTTGAAAAGAGCTTCAAAAGTTTTTAAAAATTATAATTTAAAGTTAATATTATATTAAAGCTGCAGAAGTTTTTATATAAGGAATTTTTTTCTTATCAAAAATTTGTTTGATATATATTTTATGCTAGTTTATAACATAAATATACTTTATATTACAATTCTTTCATGGTTAATGTAAACGCTTAGAAGTTTTTTTTACAGATATTTTGGAACTTTTTGGGATTGCATATACATAATTAACATTAAAAAATAAAAAGTTTACCATATTTGAAATATTACTGATCTTAGTACGTATATATATAAACTATGCAGTTCAACAGAATATCATTTCTTATCAGGCACAGAAGCTTTAAAACGAGCTTGTACTTGACGGGTTATATAGTTAATAGCAGAGGTATTGCTCAAGAATGAGGTTAATGATAGAGATAAAGGAGGGTTGACTAATTATTTTGTGCACTGCCGCCTATAATCCATTTTATTTTATTTTATGTATATAACTCTCATACTAAAGCCTTGTTCCTGTAAAGATTTATTTTGCCGTTTCTCACAACTTTGCTTCTCGAGAAATTTAATTTAATAGTTGTTTACCGGTTCCAGCTAGGAGAGAAACAGGGTATTTGCGTCAACAATATCCTACCGGTGAGGAACAACAACTTGAAAAAGCTGGGTAGATATACTCATGAACTTGCCCTGAACTTAAAATATAAATATTCAAATGCTTAATGAGGCACGATGGAAATTTATTTTCCTTCTAAAGAACATTTTTTTTTAATTGCAATAGTGAAACAATAAAGCTGATAAGTAAACTAAAGAAAATTGTCTAAATAGGGTGCTTTTTATGTGCCCATAGCGCCTTCTTTATATATTATCTCCACGGATATCATAAACCACTAAGCTTCCATAACGGTGTTCTTGTTTCTTAATTTTTTGTAAATTTATTAGATAACATAAAATTTAAGTCCATGATATTAATTTTGCTTGCAGCTTTATTATTAAATTTAGTATGTTTTTTTGTTGTTTGAGTTCTTAAGTCTCATGAAGTGAAATTTATTTAAAATTTTTATATGAAAAGTACGTGAAAATACGCTTTTCTTACTATTATAATTTTCTGTCTCTCTACTAAATGAACCCGGTCATTTGGTAACCTAGAGTTTTTATGTGTTTCAATTAAACATTTCCTTATCTTTCTTTTTACAAACTTAATTTAAATGTTACTACCTGACAAGTCTAGGTGAGTGGGGGTTAATGGATAGCGGGAATATGTGAAGATTACTTGGAGACTGCAAACTTTTTTTCTCTCACCTTTATCTAGGTCGTTACTTGAACCTTAGGTGAATAGTAAAAACCAGGATAGTTTAATAAAAACGCCACGTAGATATCTTTGCCTTAGTGTTACTTAATATTTATTAAATACTAATGTTAAAAGTAAAAAACCATCATTGCAACTCCTTTTCCTTGTTTAATAGTTTTCATAGTGAGGTACCGTCAGCCTACAATGGTTAACGGCATAAAGAAGGGTGACAGAGGAAAAAGATCTGCGTGAGCTTTACTTAATCTAGCTATTTATTAGCCCTCCTCAGCTTTCCCCGAAAACCTTATCCTTAGCTTTTTAATACTTGTTTTTAATTTATTTTTTTTTGACATGGGGTTTTTATAAAGTTAACAAACGAAAATATTGTGGTATATTAAAAATGGAGACAAGTGCCTCTGAGGAAGAGAAAATTGATAAAGAAGAAGTTCAGCGATTTGAACTCGAATGTGAATTTGTACAGTTGCTAGCTGATCCTTTATACTTACAGGGTACTTTGATTGTGTTAAGTCCACGTTTACTGATTTTACTAATAAAATAAAGAACTTGCAAGGCATAAATATTTTGAGGATAAGAGTTTTCTTAATTACCTAAAATATCTTCAGTACTGGAAAGAACCGCAATACTCCCAGTTTCTTAGGTTTTTTTTATTTTTCTTGTTGTTCTTTTATTAATAAGTGTATAGATTTCCTCAGTGTCTCTTTTTCTTGGATATGTTACAGCAAGCTAGTTTTAGGGGCCTTGCTTACTTCCGACGATTTCGTTTCTAATTTAAAACAACAACAACATCTACACTGGCGTTACTATTATCCAGAAACAGTTGAAGAAAACTTGAAAAATCAATAAGATTATTAATATTTTCTTCATATATAATTATTAAAGTTTTTTTTGAACATTCACACTGTTATGTTGACTGACTGATAATAGAAGTACATTACTGTCAACATTTGATTTCATTGTAATTTTACTTGCAAGTACTTTGTAAGTACAGTAAATTCTTAAAGGTAGACAGTCTAAAAAGTAATTTAAACTAGTTTTTTGGCAAAAAACAAACTTTTATGTTTTACTTCTTTTTCAAGATTTTTTAGTTTATTCATTTAAGGATTAAAAGAATGTAAGAAAATAACAGCAAGGCGAATATAGTGAGTATATAAAAGGTTAAGGTTTTTTTGGTTTTATTTTGTAAGAGCTAAGGTTTAAATTATCATAGATGTTTAACGGTTAAATTAGTCGTAAGAAATGTAACTTACATTTGTTATACTTTTACAACTTCTCATTTTTAAGGCAATTATCTAGCATGTTACTTTCCTTCTACCCTAGGCTCTTTATTATGAATGTATTTTTAAATTTATTCTAAAACAAAAAAATTTTTAATAGAATATTAGTGGGTGTGCTGTGCAACTTTTATTATTGCATTAAATTGTTTATTAAAAAATTCTAACACTCTTAAACTAGATGCAGACTGTAAGTGATAAAATATATTAAACTACGTCAATATTTAGACTTCTATCTTCAGGGTACAGTAGATCAATATCGAGCAACAGGTTATGAAGATGCGTAACTAATAATAGACTGATAATAGCTTTATCCATAAGGAGTTTATTTCAAATAAAATCGTTTTTATGCATACAAGGCATAACGCATAACTATTATATTCTCGATATTTTAATAAGATAAATAGCATTTGGCTTCCAATTAAGACTGGAGTCAATATACATGCCATGATATTTTACTTAACTGTTTCAAAAAAAAATTTTTTTGCGATAGCTTTAGAGAATTATCTATTAATTTTTCCTTTTTCATGAGATTATCATCGCATGGCATTTGGCATTCGGTAGATTTTATCGTAAGTTTCCACTCTTTAAACCCTTTTTCAAGGATATAAAAATCGGCCCACACAAGTTTAAAAGCTAATGCGGGTTACCTTTGAACTACGCGAGACATCGCAGCGCCATCATAGAGCTAAGGAAACATTTGTTGGTAGGAGAGGGAAGTGTCACACGTATATAACGGAACAATAAAAAAGAGCCCTGAATGACACTAGCTTGAAAGATCCTGGGGACGGAGGAGTCTTCTTTAATAAGTAAAACAAATGACCTATTGCAAAGAAATGAACACAGCAAGCGCCCAAGTCACTCTGAAACTTATATACAATTAATTCATGGATGTCTTTCATGACAGTACTACAAGCTTTTCAATATTTACGAATACCATAACTGTTGATCCTTGCAAATTAAAACTTTTGTGTTATTCTCTATGATCCTTAAAATTTGATGTGTAGTAGGTGTAGTAGAGTCCTCTACTCGAAATATAATCGCCGGGAAAGGTAGGGGAGGGAGGAAAGTAAACTAATTGACCGGTAGACTTTAGCATAACCGCTAATATGGTTGTAGTTGTTAATATAAGAGTAACCTAACTTTTTCCCCTGGAAGGAAAGTAACCCTACTAAAGACTAAAGAATAGAATAGGTAAGTTTGATAGGTACACGCTAACCATTAGACGAAGACTTTTTAGCATCAGGTTTGATATACCGTCAGGGCCCTTATTTTTTTCCCTTTTCATTCGCAAACACTTGAGTCAGAGGTAATCTACCTTTGCGGAATGAGATAGTATTTGGTTGTATTACTAAAGATAGTGGAGAGCTTGCGCTAAGGAGACAAAATTTCTGCAATATATTGGCCTTTTCTTTATAAAAAAGTGGTATAACATGAGTTTTAAAATATTTCGTTATTTTTGCATAAAATTATTGGACGGGTTTAAAATTCGTAGCTCCATATCCTAGAGGTTGCTTTAAAAGTATTTAGTTTGCGTTAAACCACATTACTTATGTTGTTAGAGTTGACTTATCACATGAGGCTCGTCTTTCCATTTATATTCTTTTTTATCGTCTACATTTATGTTTTTTAAGGTTAGAGGGAAAGATATATTTGAATTGTTTACTATTTTATAAGTAGTTGATGAGTTCACTAAGTAATTTTCGTGTTCTTAAGAGGGAGCAGCATCAATTTCAGACGAACAGGAAGGAATCGGCAAGGGCGTTAAATTATTAACTGCTGTTTTTTTTTAGATTCCAACTGACTCGACTTAAACCTTTAACCAGCAATGATACCGGTTCATAAGCAGATGATAATTTATAAAGATTAATAATGTGCAGAGGAATTGATTTCTTTACAAGGCTATGGCTAAAATAAAACGGAGCCTCTAGTTAAGCGCTGTGTGGTTCTAAGGGGCCAGATCAAAAACTTCACTATTGTTTTGCCCAATGTTTTAAATTGTTCTTCCCTCTCTTCCGTCAAGAAGGGCTACTATTTATGTCTCCTTAAAAAATAACTTGGTTATTATTATATAAATTTATCTAATTACTCCTTCAATAGTTCTTTCCTAAGCGACTTATGACAGGAAATAATATCTGCTGAAACCAAGTTTTTTTTAAGTAATGCATATATTGGTAGACTATAGATTTTTAAATTTTGGTGAATTTAAGGAGAGCTTTATATGACTCTTTATAAGTATAACTGCGCCTCCATCTCTCATGTTTTTCAAAATATATTAAATATAGTCGCCCAGTATTTTTATGCAACAGAGAACAATATGAACTTTTTGCGAGGGCTAAATAACAGGCACATGGTGGTTGCGAATCCCTTAACTCCTATATTTTCTCCCCGAGCCGTTACCGTGTGGGCGCTTGCTAAAATATAAAGTTGTTTTTGTATTAGAAACTTTATATTATTTTTAAGTCATTTTTTTTGTTTTAGCGTTAAGAATGATTTTTTGAATTAATAATATTTAAAACGTGTTAATAGAAGTAAAAACAAAGAGATGGAGATTGGGCTTAGCGTATGGTCTGGAGTGTTAGAAGTAACTTCCAAAGCCTGCAGATTATACATAAACCATATGAAAGGCATAAGTCTAAAATTATACCTTTTTTAATATGGAAATATAATTACTCTTAGGGGATGCGGACCAAATAAATAAAATTATACAATTATAGTTGAGTTAAGATGACTCCTTAATAGAAGAGAGGGGCTTAATATTTATTGCACAAAATTATAAAATCTTTTATTTAGCACAAACTTTTTATAATAAATTGAATATTTTTTTAAGGAAATTTATACAGTTTTTATAATCTATGGCCTATAGTCAAACCTTTTTGGAAGGAAGTGCTAGCAATATTATTTTGCATTGCATGTAAACCATTAATAAGTAACAAACTATTATTTAAAGTCTAATAAGGTAACGCATGCTTTCCAATATCTTTTAATAAAGTATTAACTTTAAAGTGGAGGGAACTACAGCTTCTGTGAAAATTCAGTGAAGGCACGGATAGATATCTTGAAAGTTGCGAAACAAAGATTCTTTTTAACTATTTAATATAAAAGGAAGGTAAATAGACTTGAGTTAAAATATCGTAGTGATTTACTTAAAGACTAATTTATACAACGTTGCACTTACCTTATTAATGCCTTACAACCAAAAAATAGTATTGACTAAAAATTTATTAAACAGAATAAGTTTTAGATGAGATGAAAACTATGCCCTTATGAATCCAACTACTTACTTACATGATAATATGAAAATAATAAATCCAGTTACTTACATACATATAAAATTGAATAAACTGCTTGAGTTAACTTTACAATGTCAGGCAATATGTAACGATAGCAATTAAAAAGGCTATTGAACTCCTTAGCTATAAAGTAATTCGAAAAATAATAATAAAACATTTGAAGGAGCATAGTTACAATGTTTTAAATTTATATTTTTAATATATAAAATTTTTGCTTTTCCTAATATGTAGCACTGCTATTTCCAATAAAAAAAAGCTTTTTTTGTATTAGTTCATGTTATGAGTAATTTAAAATAATTCCTTTAAAGTAAATTATTGTACAACAGCAACGGAACTTAATAAGATTGAAGTTTTAGAATTCTTTATAAAAATATTGCACAACCATAAAAAATTATAATAAAAAATAAGAATTGCTATTATTTTAAATATTATTACTTTATATATCTTTAATAGTTTCATTAGCACCTACAATGCTTTTTTATTTGTAAAAAAATTTAAATTTCTTGCCGGCGAAGTGAGTAGCATACGGTGATGCTCATCAGCCAAAAACATTGTGGAAACTGGGGGGAGACTACTTCTCTCAGCCAACACTGTAATCTACTGCTGGATTATATAAATTTTTACTTCCTACACTTTTATGTTTACATCGTTGTGAGGCCTTATATTTAATATGTTATTAAATAAAATAATAATTTTTTTTTCTATTTTAAGTTAAAGTACTTAAACAAAGATTTAAGCAATTTTTAGTAACGAATTATATTTTATTAAAAAGTTTAGTTAATTAAAAAATAATATTTTTGTATTTGACACTTTTACTTTATTTTTTATTTTCATATTTAAGTTTATATATTCTCTAAAGAAACTTTATATATACATAAATAATTTTTTTATTTCTTAAGTAAGTTTACTTTTTTAAACTACTTTAATTATACCATCTTTATTATAACAAAGCTGGTGGTGATGACACACCTTTTTGGTTCTCGCCAAACTCCAGAAGAAACTCTTCGCCTTCACAAAAGAGCAATTAACAAAGCCGTTAGAGAAATTGAACGTGAAAAAACGAGAATGGACAGGCAAGAACAAAACGTTCTTATAGATATAAAAAAAGCAGCAAAACTTGGACAGCTGGTTAATATTATTACTAATAATAGTAGAATATTTTAATTGATTTTAAATTTTTATTGGTGTAATTAAATTTTAAAGGATATTGTAAAAATTCAAGCCAAGGAACTCGTCAGAACTCGCGGTCACATCAAGAAATTTTTAGTAATTACTAATTTTTTTGAAATTAACTTAATAATTATAAAAATCTATAAATTTAAAAAATTTACCAAGTTAAAAATCTAATATTTATAATTAATATTAAATATGAATAAATCTAATTAATATTTATATTACACCAATTAAAAAATTTATACAATTTCAATTTATTTTTAAAATATTAAAATGTTTGCATTTTTTATTTATACAATTATTTTTTTAGATGATGAAAACACAACTTCAGTCTGTACAAAGAAATCTACAGTCCATGCAATCTACTCAAGCCATGACTAATGCGTTACTGGGTTGTTCCAAAGTATTACCTAATTTTTTTTTTAATTTATCAAATTTTTGTTAATTTTAGTTGTAAAAATTAATTTGTTAAGTTTATTTAGTATTTTCTAAAGTTTTCATAAGAAATTAATTATTGTTTATTATTAAAGTATATTATGTATATACATAAATAGTTAAATTTATTTTTTTAAAAGATTTTCAGTGTATAAATTATTTTTTAAAATTCTTGTTAATTCTACTTAATAAAAGTAATATCATATAAAAGTTTTTCTTATAAAATTTAATGTCATATAAACATTTATATCAAGAATTTTTAATATTTTTAATTCATAGAGATGAGTAGTATAAAATTGTAATATTTTTTAATTCTATTAATTAATTAATAAAAATAAAATTTATTAATACAACTTTAAAAAGTTTTTATAAAAGCCTTTAGGTTTTCTATTTATTATTTATTTATTATTATAAAAAAGTTTATTTAATTTACTAAAAAAACTCTTTTCCAAGTGCAGAAGTTAAATTTTATAAAAATATAAAAACTCAATCACCACAAACTTATTAGTAAAAAAATTTTTTTTCAAAGTTTTATAATAATAATTTTTATATAAAAAGTTTTATATAAAAAAGTTTTTTTTTATTTTTCATATTAATTTTAATTTTAAAAAAAAAATTTATCTCAAAATTTCAATTTAAATTGTGAAGAAAATTTTTCTTAAAACTTTATAAAAGTATATTATAATATATATATTTATAAAAACTTATATAAAAAATATTATAACAGATAATTTTTATTGAGCAGAACTTTTTCTGTAAATATTACATATAAAAGTATATCTTATAATTCTTTCTTTAAAATTTAGACAATCTGAATATAGAACTTTTTACATGAAAAACTTATTATTATTATTACAATTATTACAGAAGTTTATATTGTTAACGAAACTTTTATTGTAGATTTGATATAAAAAAATTATTTTTTATTATTATTAAACTTTTATTGTAAGTTTTGTATAAACAAATTATTATTATTATAAAAAATATGATATAAGTTTGTACTATTAATAAATCTTTTATTATAAATTTTATATAAAAATATTATATTAAAATTCTTAACCATTATTATAAAAGTTCATTTTAGTAAAATTTTTATTATAAGAATGTTATTATATATATAATTCGTATTAGGGAAGTTTATATTTTTGATGAAATTTTATTATTACTTTTATATCGAAAAGCTATTATTATTTTTAATATAAAGAATAATAATAAATACATGATAATAGTAACAACAACAATAATAATTATAATAATAATAATAGTAATAATAATAATAATAATAATAATAATAATAATAATAATAATAATAATAATAATAATAATAATAATAATAATAATAATAATAATAATAATAATAATTTTTTAAGGCGATGGCAAGAATGAATAGAACCATGAACTTACCGCGCATGCAAAATATTATGATGAAGTTTGAAAAAGTTTTCTTTTAATTATATTATTATTACTTGTTTTATTCGTATTATTATTATTAATACGGTTTGATTATTATTATTTCTATTATTTGTATTCTTCGTACCATTATTATTGTATTTATATTATTCGTATTATTATTCTTTTTAATTTTTATTATCTCCATAATTATTTATATTATTGTATTATTTTAATATATATATCATTACTTGTACTATTATTATTTATATCATTGGTATTTTCACTGTTCTATTTTATTACTATTATTGTTATATTCATATTATTCGTATTATTATTTTAAAGGAATCTGAAATAATGAATATGAAAAACGAACTCATGAATGATACGGTTGACGATGTTCTCGAAGATCCCGATCAGGAGCTCGAAACCGAAGAAGTCGTTAGTAAAGTGCTCGACGAATTAGGGTTGACCCTCGAAGGAGAGGTTCAATCACTGCCTTCCTCATTATTTTTAGCGCTTTTGTTATTAATTTCTTAGTATTGTAGTAATTTTTTCTGTTTGGCTCAACTTTTTATATATAAATTTTGTGCCGAATAAAAAAATGATTGTTATGGAAAATTATTAAGAAAGTAGAAAGTAAAAAGTATAAATATTATGAATATTCTACCCATAAAAAAAGATTTATAGCATACATATTGATGACTTTTTTATAAGTATATAAAAAAGTTTTATTTATTTCCTTTTGTTGTTTTTTTTTTTTTTACTTATAGCAAAATCTTCACTTATTATCAGTTTATAAAATACACTAAAAAAATTTTATTATTTATTATTTTTTTTACCTTTTTTACTTTCATAATTATAATAATTACTTTTATATATTTTTTATTATATTATAAAAAATAATTTTATTATTTCTTTTTGTTGCTTTTGTTGTACTTTTATTATAATAAAAATCTTCATTAATTACTTTTTCATAACTTACTATAAAAAGTTTAATTATTATTGTTTTTATTATATTTCTTTACTTTTATAATTATTATGAAATCCACTACTTAATATTTTTTATTATATATATTTTTCGCTTAAAAAGTTTATAATAAAATATTTTTATACGTCGTTTTAATATTTGCCTCATTTCTATATTTTTACTATTTTTATTACTTTTTTAGTAAAAATTTCCTGTAGACACTTATTTTAAAGTTTAGTATATTCTTTATAAATAAAATTATTTATATTATTTTTTATTTTTTTTTATTTTTTTTTTACTTTGAATATTTTTTTCGGCTAAAAATTTAATTAAAGTTTTTTGTTTCACAAAGAAATGATAACTTAACTTATCAACGCTTCTAATAAAAGAAATTTAATAGAAATAATAGTAATAAAAAATTTAATTTATAATTTTTTAAGTTGAATTTCTGCGTTTTCATAATATTTTAAAATAATTTATTACTTTTTCAAATTTTTTACATGAATTATTTAATAATATTATAATAATAATAAAAATTTTATCAAAAATTATTTTTCGCATAAATATGGTTATAAAAACAAGTTAATTTTTTATAATAAATTTTTATTTTTCTAATATTTTTATTGAGAGTTTTATATAAAATAATATATTTTTTGCATGGGATATCGAGAATAATCATTTAAGGTGCGCACGTGTTCACAATTTGATTAGCAAGGCGACAAAGTCGGGCCTTTAATTAAATAACAAATTCTAATATTGCACCCAATTAACCAATAAATGGGTTTAAATTATTATTATTTGTAATGCTTTGTAATCGTTACAAATTCAAGTCGGTCAATTCTTTTGTTGCATTATAATAAAAAGATACAAAAAATTATTTACGCCTTTGGAATTTTTTATTTTTAATTTAGTATTTAATTAATATAAAATTTTCTACTGTAGAAAAATTTTAATTGAGTTTAAAGTTATAAAAAGTTTTTTACTTATAAAATTATTTAGTTATGAGTTTTTTTTTTTGACAAAATTTTTTTTATTATAGAAATTTTAATGTTACTTTTTTTTACTTAAAAATTTTAAATTATAGGAAATTTTTCATTTTAAAAAAATTTTATTATAAAAATTTTTTTCTTAGTAATTTTAAATTACAGTAAATTTTTTATGTTAAAGTTTTAACTAATTTTTTTTTATTATGAATTCATTTTTTTACTTAATTATTTTTTAATTATAAGGAAAATTTTTATTTTTAAAAAAGTTTTAAGCAATAAAAAGTTTTTTTACTAGTAGAAATTTTTTATGTTGAATTTATTTTTTAATTTTCCATTTTAAATTATAGAATAAAATTATAAATAATAAATAATATTTACGTTAAAATTTTTTTTTATGATTTAATTTTTTTTTTTACTTTAAAAATATTTTTATTATAAATTTATTTTTTTCTTAAAAATTTTAATTGTAGGGAGTTTTTTTATTTTTAAAAAATAATTTTAAACAATTTTAAAAATATACGTTAGAAAAATTTTGTTCGGAATTTAGTTTTCACTCAATAATTATAAATTATAGGAAAGTTTTTTATTTTAAAAAAAAGTTATAAAATAATAAAAAGTTTTTTTATTTTAAAAAAATTTTAAATAATAAAGAATTCTTTACTTAAAAAAAATCCTCTAAAATATATTTTTTTATTTTTTACTTTAGAGAAAACTTGCGATAACTTTTTTTAATAATAATTATTTATTTTATTACTTTTAATAAATTTTTTAAATATTATTAAAGTTTAAATATAAAAACTTTTATTTTTATTTTTTTTAATGCTTCTATATTTTTTATTACTATTAAAATAATAATAATAATTATAATAATGTTTTTATTATTATAATATTTTTTTGTTTTCAGTTTATATTTTTTTTAATAATGATGTTTTTCGAATATATATATTTTTTCATAAAGTTTATTTTTTTATTCATAATTATTATATAATTTTTTGCTTTACATATTGTTTTTTTTAAAGTTCTTAATGTATATTTAGAATAAAGCTAGTATTTATTTATTTTTAATATTTTTAAAAAATTATTATATTATGGGAAAAAAATAATGATAAAAAACTTCAAAAACTTTACAAATAGCTAAAGAAACTACACAAAATATAGGAAACAAAGTTTTATTATTAAAAAAGTTTATCGTTTTTTATTAGAAAAATTCAACATTTTACTTTTTTTTATATTTTTAATAAGAAAATATAAATATTTAATGTTTTTTATAATTAAAATATTTTTATGTCGGGAAAAAAATATTAAAATAAAAATTTCATCAAACTTATAAAAATAAAAAAAAACTACACAAAAAATAAGAATAACTTTTTGTTATTATAAAAGTTTATTATTTTTTAAAAAATTTAATATTTTATTTTTTATATTTCATAAAATTCTATAGTTAATATTATTATTTGTATTTGCTAGAAAAGTTTATTATTTTTTTTATAAAAAATTATTTATTTTTTTAAATTTCTATAAAATAATTAATTTTTTTGAATTTTTTTTTATACGTTGCTTAAAAAAATTATTTATTATATAAATTTATTTAAAAAATAATAAAGTTATAAGAAAATTATATATAAACTTTTTTTTTGAATTTTGTATAAAAGTTATGAAAAAGTTTTTTATTTTTGAAAGTAACTTATTTGTATAAAAAAATAAAAAAGTTTATTTTTTTTAATATTTTAAAAAAAGGTTATTATATACTTAATAAAAAATATATACTTATTACGCTTTTATTTTAAATAAGTATGGAAGTCTTTTTTTTTCTCGTTTTCTCTATATAATAAAGTTTATTACTATTTATTATTTTGTAAAGAAAAAATGCTTTACTTTGAAGAGTTTTATATAAATATAAAAAACTTTTATCTACAAAAATAAGATAATATATAAAAATTTTGTTTTATTTAATAATAATAATAAAAGTTTATATATTTTTTTATTCGTAATATTTTTAATATATTATTATTATTCAAAATATTTTAGGATAAAGTATAATAAAGTTGATTTTAGTATTAACATTTTAAAAATAAGTTTTCACTAGTAATTTTTTTATTTATTTTTAAAAGTTTCTTAATAAAGTTTATTATTTTTTAATAATAATAATATTCTCATGCAAAACTTTCAGCTCATTAAAGCCCCTGAGACGATTCCTAATGCGGAAGAAAAGGAAACGGCCGGTTCGTTTACAGATTTGCAGGCTCGTTTGAATGCTTTGCGGAACGGCTGATGCTTTTCTGCCTTATTTTAATAATAATAATAATAATAATAATAATAATAATAATAATAATAATAATAATAATAATAATAATAATAATAATAATAATAATAATAACAATAATAATCAAAGTTATTATAGTATTTATATCACTGGTTTGCAAATAAAATAAAAAGTACATAAGCAAGAAAAATATTCTAAAATTACTTTTATACTAAAAAAAAATAATAAATAATAAAAATGTTGAAGGAGCAATACAAAGATAAACTTTTTAAAAATATTCAAATTATATAATAATCATAATAATTATTATTTATTACTATAATAAACTTTTATATTGTAGAAAAATAATTATTATAATATATAAATATTTTTTATTATCATTTTTATGAAGGCAACTTTTCTTTTTTCTCATTTATTATATTTATTTATAGAAAAATTTATTTTATTAGTTTCAATTAATATAAATCTTTTATTTAATTTTTTTTATTTTTTTTTATATTACAAATAAATTTTTGTATATTTTTAAATTTTTATTTTATTATTTTTTATAATTCCATACAAATTTTTTTTTTTATATTTAAATTTTTTATTACTATTTTTTATATATAAACTTTTTATTTTTTATTTATTTATTTTATTATATTTAAGTTTATAACAATTCCATTATAAATTATGATTTATATTTTTTTTTTAATATAAAATTTTTCTTTAGTTTTATTATGTTTACTTTTTCTATCATACTTTATGTTTTTATTATTACTATATTTTATATTTTTGTTCTATAAATTTTATTATATAATATTTTATATAATACTTTTCATCAAGTAAAAAATATTCTCAACATTTTTTGACTCCGTAATAAACTAGAAATGAAGACAACAAATAATAATAAACTTTTTAAACATTTAAAAAAATAATAATAATGTCTTTTAGACCGGCCCCATCAATCTGATATAGTTTATGAATTTATTCGTGACTTTTATAAACTAAAACCTTCATTGGCTGTTTTAACCTACAAATCGCGTCTAGATAGCTATGGTGACACGTGGAAGGCAGATCACATGCATGTGTCAAGGGGCCAATACGCCTTTTAGGATTTATTTTGCTTTTGATAACTCTTATTATTAGGACAATACTACTACTACTACCAAGAATAATGATTATAATATAATAGTAGTAATAATAATAAATAAATAAATAATAATACGTATTAATAATAATAAATAATAAATAACGGGGGAAGTTAAGCTTTATTGAGTAGCGAAAAAGAGTTTTTCTATAATAAAAAAGTTATAGTTTTTCAGTTATCTATTAATCTTCTAAAAGTCTTATTTTTTTATTTTTTTCATTTTTATTCGTTTCCAAATTATTTTGAATTGCTTCGTGCGAGGGAATATATAAATTCTATAAAGATATAGTAAATAGTTTATGTTATATGAAATTATTAATAATGAAAACCATTTCAATATGCCGATCAGAATCTTTTAACATTTCAATATTATAATCTTCAACATTTCCTTCTAAAAGAATTTCGTTGGCTTCATGAATTTTAGGCAAAAAATCTTTTACCCGTTTTAGTACTTTTATAATAAAAAGTAAAAATATTTATATAATTATTAATACGTAGATTTAGTTACTGTTTAGCGGTTTCGGTTTGCTAATTATAATTTTCCTTTCTTGTAATTTCTTTAAAATGATATCTTAAAAATTTTAAAAAAAAATATTTATTAAAAACTAGAGGAAATGTAAAACTCTTGAATTTTATGTTAACAATATTTTTTTAACTTTGATAAGTCTATGGAGCTACAGTACGCTACTTGAAAAATTACTAAAATCCAATTTTATTAACAAAAAAATTTAGTCAAGCGAAAATTCAAATTTGGTCCCAGAATTAATTTTAAAAAATATTAGTTACTTTACCCATATTATATTAGACACCAGGTCACAAATTATATTCCTGTACCAAATAACCTTTTGATATCTACTAAAACAATAAAGATGAGTCAATATGGTTTAAATTTATTATAAATTAAAATAAGTTAAGTCAGTTTTTAATTTAAAATTGAAGATTCTATTGAATTGGAATAATCCAAAAAAAAATTCGTTAAAAACAATCAAAATTATATTTGTATTACTGATTGCTTGTAGAATTAAAAAATTTATTAATTATAAAACTTGCCTAATTAAATAATAAATAGGATTTTTACAACTTGGAGAATTTACCAAACTTTACTATAATTCAACAAAGTTGAATAACGTTCATATTATACCATTTCAAAATTTAATAACTTTATAAAGCATATAAACATACAATAAAAAAGTCTAAGAAGAAAGTAAATCTTTCAAAACCTGATTTAGTTTTATAAGAAATATTTAAAAGTTCGTCAGATGATTTTTGAAAGGTGGCAAGAGGGGAATTTGGACAACTTTCATGGGTTTTTGGGATGAGAGAATTATATGTTTCCAATTCTGAAAGACGAAGGCTGCTAGTAGTGTAGCATTTATCATTATTATTACTATTACTATTATTACTTTCCATATTCTCTTACATTCCCTTCATAGCAATTTTAAAGATATTTACTATTATGCCTACTTTACACTGAGTGGTCAACCCCTTCAGCGTTGCATAGCATCACCTGCACTCCAAGCTTTGTTTTTTTGAGTTCCGAGTATAATTTAACACCTCCATGCTTAACTTTTTTTATTGTACTTATTGGACTATTTTTTTAACTAAAATTGATTTTATTTTTATTTTTTATTAATAGCCTGTACACAGGTTCTACAAAATTTTTATAAGCTAAATTTTATTACACGTGTTCTTCTCAAAAGAGTATCTATTTTTTCCTGCAGTTTGCGTTAGAACTGATATGAGTATATTTGTTTTTAAACTGGCTTGTTTAATAACTGCGCACTATTTTTATAATATAAACTTCACATTTAAATTAAGTACGAAAACAAATGGGATATTAGAAAGTATCTTTTAATTATAAATTCCTCAGGAAAACATATTTGTATATAAAATATTTTAATGCTGTCTTTCAGGGGTGTGTGAGGTTACTGCCTCGTTCTGTTAGCATCCTTTCAAAGTTTAAGAAGTAGGTAAGCAATTAAAAGTTCCTGGTAAAGGCTTCTTTTTCAAAAGCATATATACGTCTACTTATCAACGATATTACAGCATATTACAAAAAGAACGCTGACTTTAAAAAAAAAATCATGAGTCAAAGATAAACTACTCATCCGAGAATCGATGTATTGTTTAATTTTATTTTCAACAAACAATTATAAGCGTATATCAAACAACGCTGCTACGGCTACGTTAGATACTATTTTATCTGTTAAAAGTTTCAGGTGAGAAGAAACACAACTGTTAGAATTCTTAAATACTGCTACAACTCTCAGGGTTGACAGCCAGCGTAAAAGTGATTGTGGACCCCACAGCCATATTAATCCGTTATATTGTAGATAAACTCTCTTTTCTATGCTTACGACGATGAATCTTCATATATTTTAGAATTGGAGTAAGGTAAGACTATAATCGAGCCTTCCTGAAATATATAAATTTTTAAACATTGAGATAAACTTATGAGCTCAAGACACGACTATTTTTTTTATTAATATATCTACATAATGAATTCTTCATTTATAACACTTTAATAAAATAAACAATTTATAAGAATAAAGCTCGACTATAACATGTCAACCCAACTTAAGTTTAGCTTCTGATCCAAGAATAACCAAACAGCTTGGAGGTATTTACTTCTAAAATTATTAATAAACAGGAACCTAAGCTATAACGAACTATTAAGTTTTATAATAGCTAAAAGGGCAATTTAAGCTTTTTTATATATACATTTAAATTTAGCATTCCATTTACGCTGTGTAAAGTAGTGTTTTATTATAAGATTTCGTCACCTTTTAAGTTTGGCTCCAACTTTTTGCTTGTTTAGCAATATAAAACGCTGTATAATTTAAGTGGCTAGGAAACCTCAACTACGGTAAAAGATTCTACTTAGCAGAATGTTTTACATATCTAATATTTAGGTGAACACCACCTCATTAATTATGATACAATTATTTTCAAAGTAGTTTAAAATTATTTTTTTAGGGTTTACAGCAAAAAATTTATTGATCTTAAATATCGACTAAACGATGACACATCCAGAATTGCAAAATTATAATCAAAAAATTTAAGTTTAATGTTAAAATATTCATACAAAATGACTTGTGTGAACAATGTTTTTAACTTCAAATTACCAAAAAAGATAAAAAACTATTTTGAAATTTCATATTTTATAATTTATAGCTTAAATTGTTTCCAAGTTTTGTAATAATAGTAATGTAATATATAATGTATAGGTTAAGGTTAGGGTTTAGGAATGAAGGAGAGAAAGAAAGAAAGTTTATCGCTTAATAGTTATTTTTTTCAATCTAAAAATTTTATAATAAGTAATGAAATATTGTCAAAGATATATATATTCAAGTTTTAACGTGCTGTAGGCTTTAAAATATAATAAACCGGTGAAAATTTGTAAACTTTATTTCCTCGTGGCGACTATTGCTAATAACCATTTCTGCGGGGGGACGAGAGTGAAGCTTTACTAACATGAGCTATTCAGCAGATGTTCTGTGACTTAATAAGAACACTTACAATGGAACCCGACCCCTCAAAAAGACATGCCTTGGAAGTTGAAGACCGTAATTACTTTTCTTATAAATCACCTGAAGTTTTAAATTCTGCTTTTACTTCAGGGTGCTTGCATGGTAAATTACTTTCCTCTACTGATATCCCTTCGGAGAACGACGGAAAAAGAGCTAAAAATAAAATAGGCCAAGAGCATTGTGAAAATTATACTACTTTAGAAAAAATAACTTCTTTACAGGAGCAGCTCTTGGAAGTACAAAATTTGATAGAACAGTATGGCGAAAGTGAAGATTTAGCTGCATTGATCGTTTCTTTGGGTAATTTAATTGATGAAGAACTTAAACAATTAGAAAATTGTAATACTCCTGATAGTAAGATTACTCTAAAAGGTGTGGTTAAAGCTTTTAACGTTGAGTTAGGTCTTGCCATGGTTGAAGCAATGAATTTTTCACAGGACACTTCTAAAAAAGAAGTTTTTTTACAAGTTATCGAGATCCAAGTATGTGACATTGAACTTCAGTCATCGCAACGTTGTAGTATTAGCTTTGATTTAGAAACTTTTGATAAACTTTACTATCAAGCGCCCGCCTTGCCAGATAAGGCGAAGAGTAGTGATTTTGAATCGGTTAGGACTATAATAGAACCTTTTAGACTTAAAAAAATTAATGTTTGTAACTTTGAATGCCAAGAAAAGATAAATTTTTTAATTAAAACCGCCGACATAACTTCCCATGGACTAAAATTTTTAACTTTGGAAGAAAATGTCTTGTTTGATCTGGAATTTCATGGCAACGTAATTTTCATTGTACATCTTATAAAAAATGCTTTTATTATAGAGTTAATTATATTTAGTTTACATTTATTTTTGTAAAAAACAAATTAGCACTTCCATTGGTGTATTTCTTATTTTAATCCTTAATTATAAAAAGAGAAGAAACTTTTCGCGGTACTTCAAAAATATCTTTACACTTAATTGTAATACTTTATTACGTTATTTGCAAAAGTAGAGGTTGGAGTTACTTGTAAAATTTATAAATAACAATATAAGAAGTTAATTAAAAATTAGTTAAAACAGTTTCCCATAAAAACTTTTATTAAAAAAAGGCTTCAAGTGTTAACTTTGCTCAGAGTAAAAGTACATTTATTATTAATAAAAAGCTCTAAATATTAATTTAATATAATTAATCATACTAATATTTTAACTGAAAGACGTATTCACATCGACTTCTTTAAATTTAATACTACTAAAAAAATTGAGTCTAATAGTTATAATAGATGAATGACTTGTTGTATACATTAATAGTTTTTAAAGCACTATTTTACTTATATAAATACTTCCAATTCCTTTATTTTAATAAAAGACTTTCAACGTAGTCAATATTCGTAGGAACAGCGGTTCGCCATTTGGTGGAAATCTTCCTTATAATAGCGAAAGTTGGCCTGTAATTATTATTTTTATAGACATTTATTTTTTAAACTATTTTGAATTTACTTTTTTAGGGTCGTAGAAGTTATCAAGAAGATCGTTTAATAGTAAACGAAAATCTTGGAAATTTTGGCCAAATGTATGGCGTCTTCGATGGTATTAAATTTAAAAATTTACTATTACTAAGAGAATAAGGAATTATACAGGCCACGGAGGAAGTGAATGTGTAGATTATATAGTTAAACATCTTCCTAACAATCTACGGAAAGAAGGCATTATAGTTTTCGATTTCCTATTTTTCTTTTTACTAATTTTATATCAATAGCAATTTTAAATGACAAAAAACAGTTAAATGAAAGTTTGATTCGTTATATAATTATAAAATCATTTTTGGAGACTGATGTGAATTTTCTTACTTCATTAAAGGTTTTTTTTTTGAGTTTAAAAAAAATATATTTTTTTAACAAGAATTAATGTAGAATGATTCTTCGGGCTCAACAGCGTGTTGCGCCTTTTTCCGAAACAAAATCAACGGCGGTCTTCAGTTAGTTATTGCTAACTTAGGAGATACGCGTGCCGTTTTGTGCAAAAATAAAAGTGCTGGTAGTTTTACTGCTTCCTTTTTTTATTTTTAGCACTTAATTAGTAAATTTTTTTGTTGTGATAAGTTCGAATCTCTACGGATCACAGGCCTGATCTTCTCCAGGAGAAAACAAGAATCAAAGAGTTAGGAGGGAATGTGGGCACATTTCAAGGGGTGGCCCGCGTGTGGCGTGATATTCCTTTGACCAATCAACGGTTAATTGATATGATCAATTGTTAAGTCAATTGGATGATTATTTACTTTATCGCAACAATAATCCAATAGTACATATCTTATCTTCTAAATGATTCGTTAATATGAATTACAAATTGTATTAACAGAACATTGGTTGTAATTTTTGTAAGAATACGTTAGTATTTTAACTATTTACAATGTCTTTTTTGGTTTTTTTTATATTTTAAGATAACTTTTTTGTGGGAAAAAGTACAGTAATTATAATGTTAATATATATGCATAACTCGCTGCCCGTATACTTTACTTTTACTATGTATTACGCAAAGTAATTATTAATACTTATTATAACTTATTAAACTTTTTGATAGTTGTCTATTGGCCGTAACGCGTTCTTTTGGAGATATCAATTTGAAGCCGAACATTAATCTCCCCATCGTCAGCAATGAGCCGGAGATACACATCCTCGACCTTCATTGTGATGATCAATTTTTAGTGATTGCTTCTGATGGGGTTGTTAAAGTTTTTCCTGCTACCTTTTTTTTATTTTGTGAGCTTTATTACTTTTTCATAACTATTATGAATTTTTTTTATTTTTTTAACATCTACTTCGTTTATTTTTTTTGGTACTTTGCATTAGAAGAAATTAAATTATTGAAACTATATTTGTTTTTTTTATTAGTTTTTCCTACTCCATCTGTTGGTTTTATATAAAATATAACAATATTACTTTTATTATTTATTATTATATATAATAATATTTTTATGGTTACTTAATCTACAATAAATAATATTATTAATTTCTAAACCTTTTAAACTTTACAAGTGTATTTCCTTTTTAAATTTTTAAAGAAAATTTTTTTTATAACTTTTATAATTTGCTTTTCTAATATTTAATAAAAATTTTGATTTTTTTACCTTTTTGAAAATTACTTACTATTATTATAGTTCTTTTATATTTTTATTATCTATAATAGTAATAAATGAACTTGAAAAAAAATATATATATTAGAATTTTTATAAATACTTGATGATTTTTTTTATTTTGCCTCTTATTAATATTGTTAATACAATTTATTAATTTTTTTTAGTTAGTTTTTTAAAATTTCTAATGACTTTATTTAATAGAATAAATTTTAATCAATTTTTATTAATTTTTTATTTATAATATTTATTAATTATTTTTCTTATACTTTGCTTAATTATTGTCATTTATAAAAATATTAATACTGAGTATTTAGTTATAGTAATTAATATATTAATTTTTAAGATTATTCACAATAAATTTATTTGCAATTTAAATTTATAATTATTTTTATAACTCTAATTATTACTGATTTTTTTTATTTTTCTAAATTTTTCTCTTAAACATTTTTATTATTCTACTTGATTAAATATCAATAATAAATTTAATTTGTAATTAATTTCGTAGTAATTAATATTCCTTTATAATATTGAAACTGTAATAGAGTATTCAATAATATAAAGTTATTATTTTTTATCTTAATAAATATTTTTTTTAGTTTAATTAAATTTATAATATTATTTTTATAACTTTTTTAAGTATTTTTAAAAATTTTTTCTTCTGAATATTTTTTTTATAGTTGGTGTTTTCGTTATTATGAAAATATTTATTGTTTTTTAAAATTATTTATTTGAAATAATCATTAGTTTTAATTTTTTTTTTTTAATTAATTTTATTATTTTCTATTGCAGTTATTATCAAATTGCTAATTAAATTTTTATAAAACATTTTAGTTTACTTAAAAATGACAAAAAATCTGTTTTACTTTTATTAAATATTTTTTTTATATTTATTATAATTTAGTTCAAATTAATTTTTGCCACTATATTATTATATTTATATTATTTTATATGTATGTAAATTTTTAAATATAATTAATTTTTGATGTTTATTTTTATGTAAATATTTTTTTACGTGAGTTGTAAAAAAATTTTTTATAAGTATAAGTATATATATTATTTTGTATAATATTATTTATTATTTAATATGCAATTATAAAAATTTTCGAGGTTTGGGATGTTTTAACGGATAGTGAAGTTGTAGAACTTGTGCAACTCAGGTATCAACTGGTTTATGAAAATTATTATCCAGTATATTTACTTCTAATATATACATAATAATACAGTATTTCATATGCATTACTGTAATTATATCTTGATAATAACAGTAATTCTTGTATGACTTTCAAGTAATTCCAAGTCTTTATACAAATATAAATTATTATAACTTTTACTCACTCTAAAGTTATATTTGATCTTCTTATAAAAGTTTATTAAAAGTATATTTTCATTTTTTGTGTAAATTATATTATTATTTATATAACTTTTAAATTTTTATTAATAGTATTAGTGTCAAGTTATATTTTATTTGTTTATTTTTTTAAAAAAACTTGATGATTTTTATTATTAAAAGTTAAATTTAATAAGATATTATTGATTTAATCAATTTTTAATACTTTATATTATATTCATAATTATTTATTAAATATTAACTTTCTTTAAGACTATGGGAGTATATTATTATGTTTACTAAACTTATTAATTTTTTAAAACTTTTATTATTATATTAAATTATTTTCTGAATATATAAATTATTTTATATCAGTAAACTTAATGTTATTAATTTTTTTATGCGTAATTATTATATTAATAATATCAATAATGTTATTAATTTTACATTTTAGAACTTTTTTAATGTAATTTATAAATAATTTAATTTGGTCAAATCTTCTATTTTATATAAATTTCTTATAAAAAAACATATAAAATCTTATAATCAATAATACATAATTATTAGTATTCTAGTTGCTAATGGTTATAATTAGAGTATATTTATTTAATCTTTATAATTCTATACATTTCGTTAAGTTTTAAAATATTTTTATTAAAAATATAAAATAGTGAAAGGAAAGAATCGGCTACTCGCATAGTAAGAGTGGCTTACGATAAAGGAAGTTTTGATAATATAACTGCCGTAGTTATCTATTTTCCTTGGAAAAATAATAATAGTAACATTGTTAGTATTACTTCTGATAATAATAATAATAATAATAATAGTAATAATAATAATGATACGGCGTATGTTGATATGTTTTCTTAAATTAAATAAATTATAGATAGTAACTTTCTAAATTTAAAAATTTATAAAACGAGTAATTAATATATTTATAATATTAAAAATATTATAAGTAAATAAGAAATACAAGAAGAAAATTTATTATAATTTCATGATACGGAAAAATAAATAAACATTTATAATTGTTAGAAAAAATCAAATGGAATATAGTACTAATAAAAGTTTTATAATAGATGTAACGAATTTATATAATTTATTATAGTAATTTAATATTATTACAAAACAGAAGATTAGAAAGAAAATTTTAAAATCAATAGAAGTATTTATTGATAATAGCTGTTTAAAAAAAATTATATGGGAAGAAAGAGGCGTTACAAAAAAAATTTTAATTTTTTTTTAGTCTAGCTCATATCAATTTTATTATCTTTTCCAGTTATTCTCAATTATTTGATTGGGCGCTAACGGGGCCAAAGCTTAATACATACTATGTATACCAGAAAATAGCACTATTGTAAAGGCCCTACTGCATGGAACCCATTAGAGATCTAGTGTCGAACACGCATTGGCTGGTACACAAACAGAAATCTAAACTTAGATAGAGTCATTATGTGACTAGCCTAAAGCTCAAGTTAGTACTTTTAGCATCTGGAATCGATGCATTCAATAACTATTAAATAACATTAAATTCGTCTATTCGATGTAACCTTAGCTTTCAGATGCATTTAGTCGTGCAAGTTAGTAATATTATTAGAATTAGTCTCCGACTCCACCGAGACAAAAGGATACGCGGGGTTGAAGGGTAGGACAGCCAGATCAGGGCGTGGGCAATACTATCCGACAGCAGTTGAAGGTTCAAATTAGTTGCTGCGGTGCCCTAAGAAATACTAGTTAAATTTTTATATTTCTTGCAAGATGTCACCGGTGTTGATTCTCGATCTTTATACTTGAAGGGAAAATACCACCCTTTAGGACTTTTGTATTATTTTTAAGAGCTTTTCTTTTGAACCGAGAGGATAATTGTCCAATATTTTAAGGCCATCTATGACTCGTTTAGTCTTAAAATCCTCCTGGGAAACCTTTATAAAGCAAGGAAACCATAGTCAGTTTAAAGATAGCAGTGTCATACCGGACCCAGGCTTAAAATAAGAAAAGCTAAAGAGTCCAGGGAGCCCAAAGAATAGGTATTTGAAAGAAACATAGAGGGTATTAACCCTCTAACGGGCAAAGGTCTGGGGCTTAAAATAGATAGGTTTTTTCCTGCGAAATCGCTTCCAATGTTTAAAATGAACCTAGGCGACAAGTGATAAACATAGAAACCGGTAACCTAAATTGAGGGGCTAAACATTACAAAGGTGTCGGAGTACCTTAGTTGAATTTGGAATCACCCTTAAAAACGAATACCTAATACGGGCCCCTATCATTGTGCACCAACTCCGAGAATAACCTTTACAAAACTACTATAGCATAGCCCTACTAATGGGCCGGCCCTTCACCGCTTTATTGGAATTCTATTAAAGGTAAGCAGTTTACGACTGTTAAGGTGCTCCAGGCTTAACTTTGAAGGATAACTCTCTGATCGGACTTGAACTTGATAGCATGACAAAAACTCATAATCCGGATAATTACCTCCGGATGGCTTAGTCGCCCATAGGGCCATGTGCAGAAACAAAAAAAATTTCAATTATCTTTTTTAGTTTTACTTTAGTAGGACTAGCTAGTTAGCTCTCCTTTCTGGAGTGGAAGTTAATTAGTTTTGTTCTACTAGAGTAGAACTTTTTTTTTGACCAATAATTGTTTTAAGGGAGCTTTAGCGTCTACTTTAACTTCATCAAACGGTATTAAAGCTCCCCTTTTTTTCGCCAAATAGTGCCATTTACCAGTACCCTTTGCGCCTGAAAATAGTGTCAATATTTATAAAAATGAAAACCTTATCTAATCTTAGTGTTCTTACCTAGCTAAAATGCAACAACTTTACTGGTCAAGTAACTTTTGTAGCTTTGCAATGGTCTACTGTTGTTAAACTAATTGAGAAAGCAATGAAAAAAAGTTGTAATATATGTATCTTTCTGTATTCCGTTCGGAGATACTCAGAAGGCATGTTTTTCGCTTACTTTGATAATTCCTCTTAGCATTTTTATAAATCTACCTCAATTCTAGGACTTTATGTTGTGTAGTAAAGGACTTTTACCCTAGCGTTGTAGAAATACAGAGCTAGGGTTTGTAGTTTAGTTCGTCATATGTCGGAGGTAAGGCTCTCAAACTAGTTCAATTCTATTCAACATTAGTAATGCGGAGAGTACAATAACATAGTCACAAGCATATCTCGTTAGAATCAAGTAGATCTTTTCAAGACACTACATAGCGTTATTACCTCCATGGACTTAGAAAGTTATCGCTTAAGAAGTAGCCTATACTAATGACCTCTATATCAAGGGAATTTGTACGGGTAACTTTGAAAAATAATTATACACTCACCAACAGAACGTTTCTAACCTTAAAGTAGGAATATTTTCATAAAAACAGGAAGAAGCTGGTCAGGTTCTAGTAGTATCCAGTACTCCTGATGCATACCTCTACTTAAACGAAAGGAAGTTTGGCTATTATATGTTCAACAAAAGAACTAGGTTGATAACTTTATTCCATAACAGCAGGAAGGGGTGAAACTAGTATTAATATCCAAGGCGAAGGCAGTTCCACAATTGACTAAAGTCCCATCTTACAAAGGTTTGAAGAGAGGAATGATAAGGTACCTTGCTTGCTAATTGAAACAGTTCCCCTTCATGGATAATTTTACAAGAAGCTCAGGAAGGAAACACCTAGCCATACGATGTTTAATAACTAATTTTCGTTGAAGTCTTTGGAATAATGGCTGACCCGAAGCAGAACGATAGCCTATTGATTTAGACTAAACTGTTTTACTTTTTATTCATGTGTAAGATACTTTTTCTATTTATTTTGATATACCTGTCTATATTTTCTCTAGCTAATTGATAGCTGGCTTTAAAATAGTATTGTATTGTTCTAGTGTAGTACTCTATGGCTCCTACCTCATTTATGACAAATGATAAGATCTTTTCTCGTGTTAAACAAGCTAACACACTTCTACTTTAAAGAAAATTCAATAGCATTATGCGCTAGGGTCATTTTAGCATTTCTTCATAGATAAGGAAGGACAAGCACCGTGTGTGCTTAGTAAGGTACTTTACATTAAACTGGTAAAACATTGATGTTCTAGTGTGACATTTAGCCAACTCCTAGAAAATTAATCTTAATCCACGGTAGTAACGCTACTTAAAATAATAGTAGAAAATTGATTTTGCCGTTTCTACGACCTTGAGTTCAGGCATCACTAATCGTGTCAAATAGGGCACGATAGAATTAAGTCAGAGTGGATCTGCTCTAGTACCTTTACTTCGCTCTCATTCAGATTTAGCTGGTATTCGTACTAAGTATTACAGTGCTAAGGTAGTATCATTATTAGAGTACCAATAGAGTACCATTATTCTAGTCACTTCAAGTTTGTTGAACAAATCGTGGCAAAATGAGTACTATTTTGAAAGCAACTGTGAAGGTACTATAACCACAATCTACTTTGAGGGATCTGTTAGAGTGATATGCGATAGCTTTCTAAAGTAATCACGCTATCATCTTTAATTTTCACTCAGGAAGGTATCATAAATATTATATACTTTTCAGAAATCTTGGCTAATTATCCCCTTTATTAACTCGTGCTGTGCTCGCTGTACGAAGATATCGTGTATGTTTGAGGACAGGTTGTTTTATCTAGCTAACTTTATAACTAACACGTGATTCGTAAATAGCAGTATTGGCACTTATTCTCGGTTCAACTAAGCACGTGCAGACAACAGAGATGCCTTGAAAAGGTGAAAAGAATTCAACTAATTAACTTGACTAAAAAAATACTGTCGTCCTATTCTGTATCCCATCACTAAGGTAAGAGTGCTATAGGGGTTTAACCAATTATAGCATTGGTAGAGTACTTTCTTTTCAGCTCTGGTACAGCAGGGGTATAGAATATTGTTCTTGACTCAAAAGTTTAGGTTTTTTTAGTCGTTTTGCAATATCGTGTTAATGCTGAAAACAAACAAGCCTAGAGTAAAATTAAAAAGTTTTTAATTTTGTTCATAACCTAGTCTAAGAAGCATCTATAAGAGCTAACCCAATAAGAATAAAATACAATATAATACAATGAAATACAAATAAAATAAATCCATCACAATAAAATATAATAAAATATAACAAATAAATAAAAAAACTAAATTTTTACTAGTCAAAACACTAGTCTAATGCCTTTTTTGAGCTCTCCTCGGTGGCTTTAAAGCTTGACTAATTGGATAGGATGGAATTAACTTTTACTATTCGGAGCACACCATAGGAAGGTACTATAATATGCTTTTCAGAAATACAATTCTAGCACAATTATAACGCAATTATGAGTCTTAGTTACTATAGCTCATGCTGCGCTATGACTCAAAGTTCGGTCAGGTAGGTACTATATTCCGCCCCGGGGTCATGGTGGTGCTATGACTCACGTTGCGCTACGGCTCTAAGTTCGGTTTTATATGTACTATATGGAGCTACGCTGGAGCTCATAAAGATGCTGTAGCTCACGCACCATTTACGAAGCAAAATGATTCCGAGTACAATTTTACCTTACCTGGGTCATGGGGGTGTTGGGGCTCACGCTGCATGTGGTATTATGCTCTAGATTATAAATAATAACATTGATAAACATTAAGAAAAACTAATAAATAGAGAAATATTCAATAGTAAAAAACACCATGCATTTATTCATTTTTTACTAGTGAAAGACGCAAAATTAAGGTATATAATTCATCGTTATAGAGATGGTAATATCTACCTTTAAGTCAAATTGCTTGCGCACGTTCTGTGCGCTACCTTTGCACCTTTGACTTTACTTTGTGCGGGGGTGTGCACAGGTACCATCATTATCGCTGCGACCACAGAAATGTAGGCGTCGCCCATTATTTAAAGATCCATTTTGGCAGCTGTGCAGGTTAGTGCTATAAATTGCAGCATTATGCATGTTTCGTGCATTTACCCGTTAGTTATTCTCGGTGCTTTTGCGATAGTTCTGTACATTCTTCATGCAAGGAACGGTTGCTTTTTGCGACCAGGTGCATTGTCGTACAAGTACTTTTAACAGACAAGCCTATATATAAAATTTCGCGTCTGCCGTCGCTCTTAGTCCTGGCGGGTTCCCGTGGGTTTCGAGCTAAGGAACTTAACAGGTTTTCATCGGAAGGAGGGATGATATCTAAAAGCAGCTTATCCGAGCCCGGGTCCTGTCACACTCTACTATTCGGCGGTGTTGGGGGTAAGTATCCAGGAAGCTCTCTGTTGGTTAATTTTGGCTAAACATGGCTAGTATCCGACTCGATACTTGGACTTATTGATAAGAGAAAAGCTAATTAACTATGAAATCAATGAATCGTGATTATGGTACCCTCCTGAGTGAAACTCTAGGTCAAAGTTTCAGTATTATTTCGGAGAGTCTCCGGTTTCACCGCGGTCGGAAGAACTACTCTTAAACTTGGTAAAAAAGACGACGTTAGTTTGTCTTTAGACATGTGCTATCTTCCCTGTATTATCGGCTGCTGCATTATTGTTAATAAAATGCCTTGTGTCTGGTGCCTTTGTGTTCGTTAACCAGACTTGTATCGTTCGATGTTTGACTTAGGTGGTATTCAACGTTAAGGCTAAATAACTTGAACACTACAATTCTTCGAGATGAATACCAGCATTGCCTTCTGCAGCGGTTTATTCTGATACGCCGCCTAGGGGAGCGCGAGGATCCTTGGGTGGAATTTTAGTGATCCTTGCTAAGTTATAAAAGACACTACCTCTAACAGCGGTTACTTGCGAAAGAAAACTATAGAGGCAAGAATTATATCATGAGTGGTGTACTACTAATACTAGAGCTCTGTTTCCGGAGCCATTAGTATGTACGAACATTAGCATAAAGTTCTGCTTAATAACGAACTTGTAGCGAAATAAATGGTTGTATTAGTGATAGTACCATATTGAATTCAATTTGCCTTGATCTTCGCCTGATTGTGGTAATAATAATTAGTATTAGTAGCTAGTATTATATATATTCGACGGATCCCAAGCGTGCCACGAGAGCATTTCGCGCGTATTTTACTTGTATATTTATTACTGATATACCTCAGTCGATATGCATAGCACATCTTTACTACTTAATCCTTATACCTCTCTTCAACTATTAAGGTCATCATCTTAAAAGTTTGCGTACCAGCCCATGAGCAAGTTATAAGTAGAAGAAAGTAAACAACAACAACCAAAAAAAAGTTTTCATTTAAGAATAACTTGAATCAAATAGGATAAGTGAATAAATTCAGTAAATAAATATTCAGGTGATAATATAAATATGCTATATATATATATGCTATTTTTCTTATATATGTTAGCTCAATAATACTTCTGTTAACTTAAACATGTTGAAATAAAAATTATATATATGCATTCTCTATTATGTATATTATTAATCTTTAAAAAAAAAAGTGTTAATTAAAATATATTAAAAATCAATTACCAACAAACAATTAGGGTGGTAAACCGTAGCTCAAAGGTAGTAACCTTTAGATGTATTAACTGTAATACCAGCTTAACTATAACTAACGGCAGCGGCTAATAAACTGCTGGTATGCTCAACGTTTTTCTTTATACCATTTACTCGCAAAATTTTAAAAACAAGTCTTGATTGTTTTCATCAGACAGTCGCGATGTAACTAAGCATTACATACGAACCATGGAGCATTCGTGTTCTTCCCGAGGAGTTATAAATCTGCAGTTTGGTTATATAACCCTCAGAGTAGGGCCATCTATTGGGAGCATATTCCATAATTTGGGCGAATAATGGTTTTATATAAGAGCAGCTTATTTCTAAAGTGAAGTTAGCCGGGTCTATATATTAACAGATAATGACATTCTCGGCAGCAAACGTTTTTATCAAGACAGATTTAACAAGAGAGCCCCATGTTAATTTACGATGTATAATAACTCCTAAGTACTTAACACGAGATCTCCACGAAATAACAGTTTTGAACTTGTGTAGAGTTTTGCGGTTATTATGTTAACTCTTTTTTTCTAAATTATCACTGCCGCTATCTTGGAAGCAATAAAAGTTAGCTTTAAAATAGTAAACCAGGTTTCCAAAGTGTACAAATAAAATTGTAAATGTTTAGTAGCCAGTGCCTTCGATTTAGAGTCGCAGAATATAACTGGGTCTCCCTCGCGATGGGTACTTGAGTTGGGCGTTTTGCAATGTAAATCGCGAATAGAAGAGACGATAAAAGTAATCCTTGAGAGACTCTAGCAATAAAATTTCTCAGATTTGAATTAACTGTTCCTATATTAACTGTGAATTTTCCATTAATAAATAATTTTATGTCATCAGGATTAAGAACAAAGGAAAGTGAAATTTGGTCATCTTATTGACAATCTTGTAGACGAGACTTCTACGCCCAACTTTGACGAAGGCTTCTTTCAACGTCTTAAAATACTACTGGGTATATTTTCAATAGTTGAAAGCTATAATAATACATTCTGAAAGTTTTAGGAAACTGTTGAGATGTAGAGTGCTTTTCACGGGAATCAAGTTGACACTCTGTAGTGTTTTTTTCTTTCGCCAAGTTATTTAAGGTAGCGAGTATCACAGCCTCTGCAATTCAACCTCTGCAGGAATAATAAACTTATTGGTCGGTAGTCTCGAATAAGTTTTCTAGTTTTTTAATTTAGTTACTAGAACAACTTCTTTTAACTTCCAACGATGTTGAAAGTAGGATATAACAGGTCGCTTGACAAGGTCCCGGAGCTAACTAATTACACAAAACTATTTTTTTTGCAGTCGCTGGGGAAACAGATCTGGAGGGTACAGTGGGTGCAGAATCTAAACCGAACTTCAGTGTATGCAACTTTGCAGTCGTAACCATCGACTTTGAGAGGCGATTTGTCTTAATGGGACAACTGATCTTCGCCATTTGGGTGGGTTTATGTGGTTTTTCTCTTTAAACGAACCAGAAGTGTTATATAATATTTTCTATTTATGGTTACTCCTTTTTCAAGGTAGTCGATGGTTATTAAACCAAGTGCATTCCCCAATACAGAGGCAATAACCTTTTTGGCAGCCTGTTGCGTCTTTGGTCGCTTTGAGCGGTTTTCACCCCTTGCTTTCCACACAACTAACTGCCGATTGGACTTTGAAGTGTAATAAAGGATCCAGGTTTAACCATTGCTACGTATCGCACAAAAAAACCCTTTTTATTTCGTTTAAACCACTGCGAAGAGCGTTCCGAATCATCTAGACGTTTTTTTGGTTCACTGTGACCCAAAGCGGTACCCATTTTGAACAGTTTTCTCAGGCCCAGTTGTTCATTAAAAATAAAACTTAAACGCCCCGTTGTTATATTTGAGATGTCAGCTAACTCAAGCAACTTCACTTTACAATAGTCAACGAAAAATTTTTGTATCTTTCTAAATATTTTCTAGAGTAATTACCTCATCTGGGCAGTCAGAGAGTTCAGCATCATTTGTTTCCGTACGGCCCCGTTTAAACTCAGCAAATCACCGATAAAGAATTTTTTGCTAAGGAGCAGATTTTCCATATAACACTTTTCAATGCATTGCTGAGCTTGTACGGTATTTTTCCCCTTCAAAAACAATGCTTAATCAACACTCGAAATTCTTTTTTTTAGTTTTTTGAATAACAAAGATAAAGTCACAAAAATTATAAAAAGTTTTATTTAAAGGACGAGAGACCATTAAAATTTGACCCGTATCATTAGAAGGTTGGTACTAACTGAGAATGGTATAGGTGCTTTATAGAAGGGGGCATATGTAGTGAGCCCCCCAAAACTTTTCAGGCGACGTGTTAGTTAACCCTCGAATTAAAAAGCTCGTTTATAAAGGCAATAGCCTTAATAGTTTGATGTTTGCGCATTAGGTTGGATAAACCCCTGGTTCCACAACCTTTTTGTTCCTTACTGAGTTGAGCATGTTTCTAATTTTTTCGCAACTGATATTATAAAGATTACCCACACACTATTTAGTTGCGTATAACCCATCTCCTTCCTTATATATCCTCTGCGCTGAACCCAAAGTCGATTTTTCCTCCAAAAGATTTTAAATGGTAATTAATAGAACTCGTTTTCTATGACATTGAACGCAACGATGTCAACTTTTGCAATTATATTTAAGTTTGGCCCTTGAAATAAGTATAAATTTATTTTATTAAGAAACAAGAGAACACAAAAAGACCATTATTAAAATTAACTTTTTATTATAAGTGAGCTCTTTGAATAAGGCGCCGTCAGAATTTTAGTCATGATTTGGAATAAAAAAAAAACACTTAAGAGTTTTCAAGGTTATTTTCTTAAAAAAGCTAAATGCAGTGGTTTGTGTTTCCTCTCATTTATAGTGCTGCGATTCATATAAGTTATTTTCATATACGTGTATTTTGTTATTTCAATAAACATAGTACAAAGTAAAAAAGCTTAACATTATTAGATGAATAATTTATAGTAAATTTAATTTATAAATAATGTTAAAATAAATTAGAATAGTTTATTTTTGTTAACCTTAGTGCTTATTAATAAAGGATTTAAAGGTATATTTAAAAGCTAAATGACAATCTTAAATAGCAAATTAATATTTGCAAAATTGAGCCGATATTTTTAAATATATAACAACTTGGATAAAAAATTGTTGAGCTCAATTTATCAAAGTTTTTTTTTGGCGTTTTTATTAAAAGAAATTTTCCAAATTATTTTTTAAAAAAGTAAGTAAATTTTAGAGTAACTGAGTTATGTAGAAAAATAAAAATAAAATTATTTGTACACAATTTTTATTATTATAAAATTAAAAATGGTGTTCATAAAGTTGGTTAGGATAAATATGTGAATGCAAATGATAAGATACATAAACTAAGAAACAATTTTAAAATTGTTTTAATAGCTGCTATGAAATGGTTAGGATAACTGAACAAAAACTTTGAAAAAGATTACGGACCTCTTACATTTTATATAATGTATAAACTGTTTTAAATAAAATAATATATTTTTTGTTTTGGTAACAAAATAAACCAAAGTAACATTATATATATATTATAGATATATCTAGAAATAGTAAAATAATAGTTTTAACAAGGCTTCACTTTATCCAACAATCCAACAGGTGGCCCTTCGTTATTCGAATGAACTTGGGGGCAACGCACTTTTTGACTTGCTAGATTAACTAAATATTTATGTAATAAGAAGCTTTTTTCTAGTTTTAGATACTTTTCACACGTTCACACCCTTAACTTATCAATGAGTCTTACAGTCGTTCAAAAGACTTTCACCGAAAGTAAAAACTTTCTCGTGCATAAGGTCCTGTAGTTTTACACACTGCCCTAGCTTACGAGACATTCCCCTAAAAATGCTCGGTTTATAAATATAAATACGTGCTCTTCTAGCGCAGCCTCTTTAACCAGTATCTTATTGATGGCAGCCATCGTGAAGATAAAAGTTTTTTATTTCACTCAAGAAAAAAGCGCAGGATTGTAGTTAATTCTCATAGGGTTACGGTGTACGTTTAGTGCAAACCTAGCATATAGATTTTTCATTCATTATATCTAAGTATGAAGTTTTTAGTGTCTATCACCAATGTACTCCTTTTAGGAACCATGAACATTATCCAATCCTTATATTCTTACCCTTACAGTAATAATCAGGGTATCGTTACGCTTCTTTAGTGCAAAGTTCTACCTAGTTTAAGCTAAGGTAAAATTTATTAAGATAATCAAGTTTTGTACTTAGTCAACTTAGGCGTTCTTCTGCTCTTTTCTTGTGCACTTATTGAGACAAAGTTTAATCTTCCTGAATAATATCAAGTACAGTTAAACCATTTGAGCCATTAATCTTAAGGTACGTAACGCACCTTTGCTTTAATGAGGCGTTTCTATCCGTAAAAAATTGTTGGTTAAATGCTGCTTAACTTATCGTAGTAATGAGAAGATAAAATTGTCATACCTTTTTTCTCTCTAAACGAAATTAATGGCCGAAATTCCTACAAGGTTGCAATATTAAAAATTGCAACGACAAAGCTAAGAATAATATAGAAAAACTAATATATTGTTTAAAATTGGAAAAAAAACAGATTTTGAAAAAACAAAACTTAAATTAGAAAAAATTAGACAACGAAAAGAAAATTAGTGTATTATTAGTAACTTGGAAAACTTATTTAAAGCAAACAGCCAGACTACTAGTAAAAATGCGAAGCCGTTAGAACAATAACTGAAAGGGAACAGCAACCACAGGCAACATTTTTAAATTTTGCTGGACAACAATAAAATCTTACAAAAGTAAAATAATTTTCTTTTAAAAAAAAAGTAAACAACCGGCCAGCTATGAAAGCTTTTAAACTGATAAATTTACATATGAAAAGAAATCATTTATGTACAGCTGCACGAAAATTATTGGGTTAACGGCTTGTAAAAGTTTTACAGGAGAAACATAGGCTCAACTGTGTTGTAATAAGGAAAAAAAAAAAGGTGGTATACCCTTTACGTCTCTAATTATAATCTTTAAAGAGCGAGTTTTACGCAAGTCGATATTTTTCTTCAACTAGTTAGGTAAAATATGTGGCACTTATTTAGAAAGTTAACTTACATACTTTAACTAACGCTCACTTCGAGTAAAGGTATTTACTTAGTCATATTATTTATTACTAAAAGTACAGTCCTCATTATAAACTATATTTGTTGACCCGAACCTGAAGCTGAAATTAACAACCAGTGCATATAAAGGTCCGAATACACTTTTTCCATGCTTATGAGAATTCATTATTTCTTTAAATACAAACGTACTACGGCCAAATCCTTTTGGTGTGTGGGCTTAATTATACAGATGAATTTGATATTACATAATTTTTTTTTTTTAACAGCAGGCTAGTTAAAAGGCTCACTAAAAACTCCTCATACTTTTTTAGCCAAGGGCTTTAGCTTATACTGTGCAGCGCTAAATAAGAAGCACCGCAAATGATTTTAATAAAATACAAAGTGCGATAAGGTTACGTGTTACATATGAACAACCCTAAAAGTAATAATAATAACAAAAAGGGGCCTTTTTTTTACTATACGTATTGCAGAGAATGTCACTTTACAAATAACTTTTGAACCGCCTTTTCTCCCATTTCGTTATACTCCTTTTTAGAGATCCACATCTTCGGATTATCTTTTGTAAGTTCAGCCAAAACAGCGCCGCCGAGAAAGACCATATGTTTTCGCCTTGGCGGGTCCTCTATGCGTAACTTGAACTTGGAGAGGCCGCTGGTGTCATTTTTAAGGACGCGTTCTAAATATAATTGTTTAATTTCTCTTTCCAAGCGGGACGGCAAACCAGGATACATAGTGCTCCCGCCTTTTATATAAACTTATCAGGAAGAGGGGTGCGCAACACGCCTAATATGTTCACCAGAAAGGACAATATGCTTGTAAAGCTCCGGGCGGACATCCAAGTCTGTGCTCTGTATCGTCTTAACCAACAGCTCTGCCACGCCCAAGCTTTCCACGTCAACCAAACGAGGCTGGAAAAGTGCTTCGGGGGCACTGAATCTCTCCTCGCCGAGGGTAATGACCCGCCCATCAGGAAGCGTGTACTTCTCCGAGACCGCCGTCGTTTCCCTGGCAAGTTTTATTTCCTGTTCAAGGTCGTAGCCGACGTAGCAGAGTTTTTCTTTAATCTGACGGACCGTTTCGTAATCGGCCGTTTTGTTAAAGGCGTAACCACGAAGAAGCAAGAGCTTGATCAAATAAGAAGTAATATTTCGCCCCGCCACGTCCAGCCGAGCGGCCTGGGGTAGAGCGTATCCCTCATAGACGGGGACAATGTGCGTAACTCCATCGCCAGAATCAACACAAACCCCTCAAATTATCAGCAATAAGACCAAACACGTCCCTATAATAATAAGAAAATCCACCAGTCAGCAGGCCTTGAGCACACAAAGTAAGGACGGCCTGAATGGCGACGGTAACGTGGGCAAAGCCATACTTCTCAAACATCTTGGCGACCATTTTTGAGCGATTTGCAAGTGGATTCATGGGCGGCTCGGTGAGAAGGATCCTCGAATGTTTTGGGTCAATTTGGAGTTTTTCAAAAGTGTAGTCCCACACATGCTCCATGTCCTCCCAGCTGATTTCACAAGAAAAGAAAGTGTGAATGTAGTATATTTAAACTATTAGCACTTTTATAAGGCGTTATATTACAAATGAATTTTAAATTATTAACTTTCTTACGATCCCGTTTTTCATGGGGTAATTAATTTCAAGCATTTGCCGTGCTGCAGCAGCTTCCTCTCCAACCATTAAGTCCTGTATAGAGTATAAATAATTTATAAATCGAACACTTTATTTTAATAAATAATGAATGTTAAGTAATTATTTACTAAAAATTTACCTTTATTTCAAAGCCACCAACTCTGTCTTTTGATCTAAGAATAGGACGCCCGACCATGGACGGAAATATATATTCCGGGAAATTAGTACCGGAAAAACCGCATTTAACAAACCCAGTGCCATTATCACAAACGACAACCTTATTTCCTTCTGCGTCCATTCTATTTTAAAAATATTATAAAAAAATTGATCAATATACTAGAGGTTGACCTGATAACTACGATAGCTCGAAATAAAACCACCCATAGCGAAAGGGCTTCAGGCTTACATATTAACATTTTTAATTGGTAATTATACCAAATTACGTTTATCATTGGAGGATACTATGCCATTTTGACTCTGCCTAAAAAGTAAATAATTAAAATGAGGTTAGTTGTGACGCTAAGACAACTTAATTTTTAAGTGTATAGAAATTGCAAACGATAGAAACTTTTATGCAATACAGCAAGTGAAATAGTTTCCGTTCGTGGCTGTTTAAACTATACTAAGTAGCTATGTTGGTATAAATAAAAATCTGTCTCTCAAGAAGAAACGTGTAAAAAGAAATACCACTCTATGGTGCGAAGACGGTTGTACCAAATTAATAGTAATAAATTTCATCGATTTATAGAATTTGAATGATGGGAGTTGAATGATTTGCTTATTATTTTTATATTTCTAGCTGTTTAAAGGTTTGAATTGTTATTCACACTTGCGAAAATACTATTAATTTGTCTTAGATTGAGTAAATTTTTCAATTTTTATACACATTCTTAGAAAAGAGTAGTATGGATGCAGTCTTTCTCTGCAATCTCTTAAAATTAATTTTTCCGTATGTGATTATCCTTATTCTTTGCTTTCAATGCTGATCAGTTTTGTAAGTTAATGTGCACCGTTCTTCTCTTACTACTTATCCTCTGCAGTATGTGCAAAGAGTTAATTGTGCCAAAACTGGGGAGAGAAGCTCAAAAATAGATCGCTAAATAACTCTTGATTGCAAACTCTTTTAAGTTACTATTTCTTTATTTCTCTTATAAATAAAATATCTTATATCACCAATAAAAACTTTTCTGGGGGAATATTTCACGTGATAGTTAACTGGAGTTAAAAATAATATAAATTTATATTAGTCTGGCAGGTATAATAGCAAATCACATGTATCTTATATTATAATTTTTAAAGGCTTTACGTTTCGATATATATATACTAAGTACAAACAAAAATGTATGGTATAGGTTTATCGAAATACAAAAAAACTATGTATAATCAACAATTTGATAAATTTGAGCTGCTTGAGGAGCACAGCGCGCATCACCTAAAAATAGCAAGACAGATGTGGTGTGCATGGCATTTACCACTGATCAAATATTCGTGCTTTCAATTTATCCACCCTCACACTTATACAAACTGAAAATGCTATTAATTTCAATTGACTTATAAAAAAAGTTATGGTTAAAGGAAGGTTTATGGAACAACATAACTACTAAAAGAAGGTGTTCTTTTCGGATACAACTAAACAATTGCCTCTATACAATAACTTATTTATAGCACAACCCTTATTACTAGTAAATGGGTTACCCAATTATTATTAGCAATCAAGTAGCTTAACAAGGTCAAACTTCGTATTCTGATGGTCACAATTTCTGAAAAATTAGTATAATAGACTAGTCTATTAAAATCAAGAGAACATTGAAGCACGTTTGCATGTTTTAGTATGCCATATATCATCAATTTTAAAATTAATTATAAAATATATAATAATCAGTATAATCTATATAAGAAAAACTCAGTTATTTTATAGATGATATACATTACGCAGTGTTGAAAAGCACTTGTATAGCTCAAGCAGTTGGTTTTTATTTGTTGGTTATGCACCGTACTTATTCTTCTCTCGCCACCTCTGCAAGAAAATGTAAGTAATCTTGTCACTTAGTAACTTTCATCCTTATCAATTCCTAAAGGTAGATAAGGTGCAGGGCATCGAAGAGGAGCTCTTCCCCACTTTTTTGTTACCAAATTTTCCTTTTGTAGAATATAATAATTGTTCTCGTTTCATCTCTTCTCTATCTTAATATAACTTTCGCCACCCCATCAGAATATAGTCATTCACCATGCCGAATTTTATTAGTAAAGTAAATTAATAAAATTAAGTATATTTTATAACTAACTATCACTTAATTTATTAATATAAAATTATTTTAACTGTTTAAATCCGAAATGTAGTCAATTAGCGTATTTCGCACGAGCTATCCGTCGCCTGTGTAAATTATACAAAATTAAGAGTTGCTTCTTGTTAAATTCACTTTGCTTAACCGTATATATAATAAGTGGTCGATAGAGATATGACGCTATTAAAACTTAGCTTAGAGAAAAAAAATAAGGGATGAAGAATAACATCTCACTATTCAGTCAACGAGTTTGCAACTTAACATAGGAAAATGGAAAAAGCGACTTAACTTGTAGATCACGCAAATACATTAAAGTGTTAAGGCAGAGTTTTAATGTGAGAATGTAATTTATTAAATTTCATTTAACTTCACTGGCGTGTATATTTGCTTTGTAGAGATTTAGAAAGGAAATGATAAAATTTGAGCACAATTTAACTTCAAACTCATTTTTTATGATAGTTTTTAGTCTAGGTGATGATTGGATAGAGCCCATCTTAAAGCTTAAAAATATTAGATTTATTTATTTATTGAAAAACACGTGTTGGCAAGTTGGTGTGTAACTCTTAAAAACAACGTAAAATTGACGGAGAGGAAAAATGTTAATTTATAAAATTATCTATACTTCTCAAAGGTTCACAGTATTTGGTCTTATCTCATTTATCTCTTTGCTTTATTTCAAGATTAAATATGAAATTTGGCAGTCCGTTTTCTTAATGGCACCCCATAACCACTAAATGTTACCGATGTATTTTTTTAACATCATTCAAAACTTACCCTTTTCATTCGTTACTTTCATGCATCCACTCGCTACGCGCCACGTAATTTTGTATTTTACAGTTACATAGCGTCCACGAATAGTTGCTTCGGTGTTGCCATTTTTTTTGTTTTTAATTTAAGAGCGATTCCTTTATTGAATAGTATTCCATGACTTCTTGCCTGAAAAGTTTCTGTTAAACGATAAGCAAACTACTTATCACATCCTAGCAGAAGAAATAGATTAAAAAGTTTATTAAAGTAAATACGTATGTCATTTACTTTTTCTGGACTAGCAATAATAGCCGCTATTCGTGCTACCATAGGGACTTAACTAATTTTCTAAATTGCAATAGCTGAACACCATTAATATCCACGTCAATTGGAGTAAAGCTTACTTTTCCCTACTTTGCTTTTTTGGGAGCTAAGCGTGTGTAAAGTGATGTTACAATTATAGTTATGCTTTTAATCTTTCGACAATAATTTCATACTATAAACTTTTAAGCTGCACATAGATGTTATTTTGTAATGCAGTTATATGGATCATGAGTTACTTGACCAAAAAGTTGTTTATATCATTAATAAAAATCGAGCAGTAGAAGTCGTTAAAAGTTTACTTAATTTTAAAGCTTGTTTATATGTACATAAGTGCATAATGATTTTTTTGTTCTCTAAGTAGCTTTTTCTCTAGTCTTTCGCAGCATAATTTGTTTTAGTTGTCGTCGGATACAGATAGTTGGTTATAGTTTCTATCCACAGTTTGAAGGGGGTATTCACTAGAAACTGTCTTTTATGTCTGTGCGCCTATAAATATGATTATACTGGAAACACTAAACTAAGTTTGTATTTGAAAATAAACGTCTCGGTGATAAGTGCGCTGGTGATGCAGAGCTACTAAATATTGGCTTATCTTTGACTGCCACCACGCATAAACCTTTTACCAGTGGTCAATTAATATTATATAGACCAAATAGGTAATTCTATCGAAATTTGTAATGATGAAACAGAAAACCTTTCTAAAAGGTTTAAGTCGCAGACAACTAGTTTCCCAGTTTGTGTTTCTTATCATTTACAGTGCGCTCTCTAATGAAGCTAAAAAGCTTTTGAAAGCTTGTACTTCAGATCATTTTGAAAATAAACATACCCGAAAGGGGCGCAGCTTTTAACATTCTTTATAGTTTTATGCTAAAAAGTGTAATACTTTTTACGAGAATTTACCTTCGTCCCATATTGGGCAGCTCTATGAACAGAGTGCAGCGGCATCTGCTGATAAAATATCGTAACAGTTATTAATTATCTAATGTTAGATTTCTCATTAAGCCTCGACTCGGAAAGGCATCACCCTTTAGCTAACAATTTACCCCTTAATTTTGCTATAAATATATTGACAAATTACTGTATCTCTCTTTAAACATTTCATACTTAAAAGGAAAAAAAAAGAAAACATAAACCAAAAATTGCTTTAAACAATATGTAATGTTTATTAAAAGGTATGTTCACCCTGCAAATTCAGAGTATTACTAAGAGTGGGCCGTAACTTTTAAAACTCCTTGTGCTATCAAGTAATTTCATTCTTCAAACGCTATTATTGCCGAAAGCATGTTTATGCGACTAATTGTAGTTAATTATGGTCAATTTTTTATTGAATCTTTTATAAAAGTAAATGCATATAGCTTCTTCTAATTATTTTAATGTAAAAAACCAGATTTTATATTATAAGTCAAATTAATCCTTGATTATTATTATTAAAAATGCAGTAATTCTCCATCAGTTTCTTCTTTAGTTGAAAGCAAAGTATTATTTTTATCACAAAAATCACTTTATCAAATGAAAGTATAAATTATAGTTAATTACTTGCTAACTTTTTAGCCTCTGATAAATGTCAGCTATATTAAGAATTTTAGTCGCAATAGCCAATAATTTGGTAGACGAGTAAAATATATCCAATAGGTCGGCTGTGAATATTTAAAAGTTTTTAAAATTAGCCACGGCTAAACGGGATAGATCAGCGTTATATATAGTGTGGGTCACTTTCCGACTGTCTTCCTTTCAGTGAATTTGGTTTCCTTTTCGCGTGCAGGTTGCAATCATCACTTGTATTTCTTCTTTATCTCAGTTTAAACTTAAATATTTTAGATATTAACAAAAAACTTTATTTCTTTTTTGCTTTTGAAAAGAGCGCTTAATTTGTGTCCTATCGTACGTTGCTCTACGTTAGTTTTTGTGAGCATTTAAAAATTTTCTCTTTTTAATACTAACAGTTTATTTGTTAGTAAATTACCATTTTTTGTTTAGACTGTTTCAAAAGCTTTAAATTTTAACTATGACTGAAATCATAAAAGGCACTGAGGTATACGATAATTGAATAAAATTTATGAAGTGCTTTAAGTGATGTCTAACAAAATATAGCCTAACGACGGTAGAACGCAGGATGCGCTTTGGCAGAAGCAACAAATTAAATCTTTTACTGCTTGGGTTAATACCCACTTTAATAAGCCCGACGAAATTACCGATATTGCTACAGCGTTTAACGATGGCACTAAGTTAGCTTTTTAAAAAAAAAGTTAAGTTAATAACAAATTTTTTTTAAAAAAAATTTAGATTAATGAAACTTGTGGAAAGAATCTCAGGCGACAAGCTGCCACCTCCAGAGAAGGGCAAGATGAAACTTCATAAGATCCAGAACATTAATAAGGCGTTAGATCATATTGCAGGTCTAAAAAAAAAAATCTAAACTGTAATAATAATAGTAATAATAAAAATATAATTTTTTATAAATAGCAAAGGGAGTCAAACTTGCTGGCATTTCTTCTGAAGAAATTTATGACTGCAATTTAAAGATGATACTTGGGATGGTTTGGGTTTTAATTTTAAACTTCCAGATCAACGATATCTCTGTCGAAGGCATACTTATTATAATTATAATTAATTTAATTTTAATTTTATGGAAAATTAGAAATGTCCGCACGGGACGGACTACTTTTGTGGTGCCAGAAAAAGACAGCCGGTTATTCCGGTTGCAACGTACAAAATTTCCATACCAGCTGGCAAGATGGTTAGGAAAAAACTATATGAAAACTTTTATTGGATTAATTTATAACAATATATATAATTTTAATAGTAATTAAATGATTTACTGTTATTCATTTTTGTATGTAATTTTAAAATAATCAAACTCTTTCCTTAAAATTTTAATTTTGTTAAAAAAATTAAAAAACTTTTCGACTGGTTCGGTTGTTTTAAAAGTATTAAATTTTTATTCTTTTGAAGAATTTTAATCTCGAGAGTTGAATTGTATATTAATTTATTATAATTATCATAAATTAGGAATTATTTTTCTATTTTTTTATCTCTAATAATTAATTGTTTTCTAGGAATAATTTAATTTTTTTTTAAATATTAATTTTGTAAATTTTAGGCCGCGCGTTTTGTGCATTAATCCATCGTCACCGGCCCGATCTTCTTGATTATAATAATCTTCCTTCGAATTCCAAAGATCGTCTTAACTTAGCTTTTAAAGTTTTTATATAATTTTTATGAATTTAAATTATTTTTTAAATTTTTTTTATTAATTTTAAATTTATTTCTTTTTATAATTTACATATTTTAAAGTAAAATATATTTTAAATTCTTTTTTTTGCTAGCAAATAATTTTTAGAAAACTTAACTTTTCTAATGATTTAAGATTTGTGTAGATTTTGGTTATAATTTTAAATTTTGTATTAAGTAAAAGTTTTTCATACTTATAAATTTGACAATTATATTTTTTTAAAAAAAACTTAATATTACGATAGAAGTAATTTGTTTTAATCTTATCTTAAAATAAAAACTTTTACAGCAAATTAAATTTACAAAAAAATTTCCCTCACTTTTTTTATTTACTTTATATTTAAATTTACTTTACAAAAATAATTACATTTTAGTATTATATTTTTTAAATAATTTTTTTTAAGTAATTATAATTTTGAAAAAATTAAAAGTTGTATATATTTTATAATAAAAGATTTGTTTAAAAAACTATTATGATTATTCTACTTCCTTTGAATTTTATAATTTTATAAAGAAATAATTTAAATTTTAATACTTTACTTTTTTTTGTTAAATTCAATACTTAAGTTTATGACTATTTCAAGTATTAAAATAATATTTATAATAAATTTTAGAAATTAATTTGGTATAAAATTTTTAATTAAATCTTTTTAAATATTTGTTTTGTTACATTTGCTTATTTTTTTTTTTAAATACATTATTTTGTTAAAAAAAGTTTTTTTCGTTTATTAAAATTTTTTTTAACATTTTTATATAAAATTCCTATATGAATTTGATTTTTATTCGTGTTTTACTTAAATTTTAATATTTAATTATAATAATAAAGTAAATTATGTAATAATGTAATTTTTTTTAATTTTCATTTTTAGCTAAAATTTTTACTCTCGTCTTTGCTTTCTTTAAAATATTTAATATTTTTACTTTTTTATAATATAATTAAAATGATTTTTTATCAAAATTTGAGGTTGCTGAAGAGGACTTAGGAATTCCGCAAATGTTGGATGCGGAGGACATGGTGAACAGCTCTCGACCCGACGAGCGATCCGTCATGACGTACGTGTCTGCCTACTATCATTGTTTTGCCGGTAACTTTTTTAATTTTATTAACTTCATTTTACTATAAATTACAAAGTTGAAGCAGTATAAAAGAAATTTAGTTTTAATTTTATAAAATTTACTCAAAACTATAAAGTTTTATTTAACATTTTGAAGTAATTTTTAAAAATTATATAAAATAAAAGGTATTTTATGTATTATTTTTTTTAAGTTATAAAATGAAAAGTATCAGTTGAATTCACGTGTTTGTGTTTTCTAGGATCGAATCGAGCCGAGGTGGCCTCACGCCGAATCGAGAATGTTTTATCCTTCCAAAAGCAAGTCGTGGATATGATTGAAGAGTATGAAACGCGCTGTTCTTCTCTACTGAAGTGGATTGCAGGTTACTATGAAACTTGTAGTACATATAAATAGAACAAAGAATATAATAATAATGGTTATACAATAATTAATAAATATTAAATAATATTTTCAAAAATTGTTATCGACAATAATAATGAAAAATTACTATTGTTAATATTTTTAGAAAAGCACGAGTTATTGTCTGGAGTTGACCCGTTTTCCACGATGGGAGCGTTCAAAGTTAGTTTTCAGGAGTTTAATAACTTTAAGACCAATGAAAAGCCAGAGAAGGCCGAAGAGAAAATCGGCCTCGAAGCGCACTACAGCAATCTCCAGACGATGGTCAGTACTTTTTTAGAAGTTTTTTATACTTATATAATCAAAAGTAGAAAAAAAGTAATACTAGTGGTGTTGTATTTTTTTTGGTAAAGTTTTATTACGGAAATATTAATAATTACTCTTTTTTTAAAAAAAAAAAGTTACGAATTAACAATCGTCCTGCTTACCATCCTGAAGAGGGAAAGCTCGTTTCTGATATACAAAAAGCATGGAATGATTTATCTATTGTTGAGAAAAATAGAAATACTTTTCTTCATAAAGAGAAGGACAGGTAGTTTTATAATAATAATAATAATATTATTATTATTAACGATAATGAAAGACTTGAAAAACTTGAGCGTCTTGCACGTAAGTTTAAAACGAAAAGTTCTATTCATTCGAAATGGGCAAGCGGGAAAATTGAACATGTGCAATCCACATCTGTCGGGTTATTATTATTACAAACATCTTATTTATATTTATTACTATTACTAACAATATCGCTACTTTTTATTATTATTATTTATAATAAATATTTTATAACTATAAAGGCACGACGTGGGTTCCGTTGTGGAATTGATCAAGCAGCTCGACGCCGTTCTTTCTGATATCGACGCTCATTCCGCCCGTGTTACTAACTTGGGAGAAATTGTTAACGAGCTGGAAGCGGCAGGTGCTTGCCTTTTATTATTATTATTATTTAATATTATTGTCATAAATTATAAAAAAGATTACGAAAAAGTCGAGGACATAAAAGAAACATATGGGAAGATTCAGGAAGACTGGTCCGAACTTAACGGTTTTTCTTTTTTTTCTTTTTTTCTTATTAATAAGACAAAAAAATGCTGTTAAAAAAAAAAGAGGCTGGCTCCAGACGAAAAAAACAACTGGAAGAAGAACTTTTGAAGCAGCAGAGGTTGGACGAGTTGCGCTTAAACTTTGCAAAGTTGGCCGCTTCTATTAGTTCCTGGTGAGCTTTAAATAAAAATGCTAGAGGTGTTTGTAACGATGATGAGTCTGTAGGACTGAAGCGACTTCCGAAGAACTGATGGAGGATATCACAACTTCCAGCATGGACGACGTCGCGCAGGAGGAAGCGGCCTTCGAGGAAATCCAGCGGGACATCTCAAGTAGAGCTTTATGGCTTTCTTGTGCTGGCTTGTGATGGTTTTGCTGTAGACAAAAAGTCTAACTTTGATGAAATTGCGGCCGTCAGTAAGCAGATGGAAGAGGCCGGCATTACTAGCAATCAGTACACCCCGCACACACGTGAGTCGATCCAGACCATGTGGCAAGAGGTTGTTATGGTCACGTGCACGGTTTGTGTATAATGTAAACGGGACATGCATATGTCAGATTAAAGACGCGGTGGCTGCCCGCCGGGAAAAACTGACCCAAGAAAAATCCCGCCAGGAAGATTGCGAGTCTCTTCGCTTGCAATTTGCGGAACCCGCCAATAAGGTTGCTTCTCTTGCCTAGCAAATCACGTGCGCCTCTGTGCACTACACCACTGCGCGGCACAGCTGGGAAAGCGCATGGAAGACATAAGCTCCCGCATCTCCGTACTTCCCACGGGATCTCTCGAGGAGCAGCTCTCCGCAGCCAATGTTTACGCCGAGGAAGTGGCGGAATGCAAGCCGGAGCTGGACGTTTGCAACGAACTAGACAAGCGACTGCAGGATGCTAATATATTCCAGAATGCTTACGCGATGTACTCCACTTCGGAGCTTGTGCAAAAGTACGATAAGCTCGCCAGCGCCGTTCGCCGCAATATTACGACCATTCAGAATCAAATTCTAATGCGGGATAAGTCGGGCATTTCTGAGGAGCAAATGAAGGAGTATAAAGAAGCCTTTAACCATTTTGACCACGACAAGTCTGGGCGGCTGGGCAAGAACGACTTCCGCTCTGCCATTCTGGCTGTGGGCTACGATCTTGGCGAGGGAGACGCCAAATTTGAGCAGCTTTGGCAAGACAACGGCGAAAAGGACGGCGGAGTGTCCTTCGAGTCCTTCACGGACATCATCTCGCGGGAACAGAAGGATGAAGGTTCGATGGCGCAGCTGGTCGAGTCCTTCCGCACCCTCGCCGGCGACAAGGACTACATCACTGAAGCGGAGCTGCGCAGAGACCTTAAAAAAGAGCTGGCAGACTTCGCTTTGACCAAGTTGAAGCCGTATCCGGGAGTGCAAGACGGCTACGACTACAAGTCCTTCTCCGAAGGCATCTTCAACTAACAGCGTTTCTCAACTTACAAGCAATAAAGTCTTAAGAATTGACAACTCACTGAAAAGCGGGGATGATAGAATTTTAGGGCTCCTCTTTATGCCTATGAGGTGTAGACTGAAATGTTACAGCAGCTTCTTTTAGTAATTTATAAGCGTTAGTAAAAATGTAGCACACTCGCTTGTAGCAGAAATATACAAACATACATAGGTATCATTATTGGCAGCTTAGAATTGTTAAAGTAGGTTGACAATCGTTCTGTCAAAGCTAGCTACTCTGCTAGTAACCAAAAAGAGTGTGTATTTTGTCCCCTTTGCTGTGCTTAGCAATGTTTATGATGTATGCATTTCCTAGGTAAAAAAGCTTTATACTTTTATCCTTATCTTTGAAAAAAAGTATTTAGGTTTAATTATCAAAATACACCCTTTTAGTTAAGTGTTAACATTATTTCATTGGGGTCAACTCTAGCGCTTTTTCTCAAAACTTCCGATCTCAAAACATTCTTATTAAAAGGAATGTATTTTCCACTATCTTAAGGGCCTTAATTATAAACTTCGCGTTTAAAAGTTTAAGTAAAAATTTACTTTTAGCATAGAAGTTTCCCTAATCAGTAGATTTTTGACTGCTAAATTAAAAAATTCTAAATAAAAAGTCTTATTGTTTGTTTATATTCCTTTTTTAAGTTATAAATTTGACAGCCAAAACAGAGATATAGGAATGACTATAAAAATTCTAAGACAAGAGGAAGGTTTTACGAAGTATTAACTCTAAATTTTATTGTAAAAAAAAAAACATCGATTAGTTAATTTTATCATTATTAAAACTTTTATCACCGCAATAGTTATTCGCTTTACTCCAAATTCCTCTAAGGGGTACTCACTACACCTGCAATTGCGTCCTGTAGTTCTGTTAAAATTTTTAAACAAATAAGTTAAACGGACCTAATGCAGTAAATTCGTGGAGAATAGGGGTAAGCAAACAAAGATTCAGCGGAAGGACAGAGCTTACAAATACTATTTCATTAAAACAATTAGAACAAATTTTCGCTATAATTTAGCGCAGACTGTTTAGACTTGCAAATATTTTTTATATTAGTGCGTAATACATTTTTTAGTTCCACCATCCATTTTATATATAAACTTGAATGAGTGTATGCATAGAGCTCGTTGCGGATGTCTGAACGAATACAATAATTTTAAGTTCATAAACCTGCTAACTGTTTAAATGCGTATTGATTGTTCAAAGCTAGCAGCAGTAGCACTATAAAAAGGATTTATGGGTCGATACAAACTCAAGTAGTCGTGCAACGTGTTAAAAACAGAATAAGTCGCAGACGCACGTTTCCGCGTTTGCAAAGTATAACCGTTGATGCTTCATCGTAAGTCCAAAAGGAAGACGCTTAAGCCATAATAGGCCGGTAAAGAACAAGCTTTTCTGCAACGTATTCGGTGTATAGCTACCAAGTTAGTCGAATAATAATCTTAACGTCACTTTGAAGAGTTAAGGACGGTGATGGGGCAATGCACCTCGAAGGGAAAGCGTACTGCTTTCGTTTATGTTAATGTAGTGTTCCCTACTGCCAGCATCATCTAGCAAGTGTTTTTAAAAGCGTTGCCATTGGTGCTGTAAGCAGTATGAACTTCGTTTACGTGGCGCATCTTCAGTATCATTGGAGTAAAGCGCGATGCAGGGATTGAAAACTACCGCTTGTACGGCACATAGAACAGGAGCAATTGCAGAGAGCCTTGCAAAATAATAGTTGCAAACCCCCGAAACCCGAAGCGCAGCGACAATATTTACTTGAAGGCACACCCGCAAAAAAAAAAAATTTCGTTTATGCAGACGAGGACTGACGGCGTAATACGCGTAAAAAGCTCTCGGGTCATACGCGGTCAAAAGATTTTTTAGCGTAGAAAGGGTGTGTTGTGTGCTTGAATGGCCTCTTCAAAACATATATTATACTACTGGAAGCACTTCGCGCGTTGCAAAAAATAAATCTTAACAGTTTTGTTTCCTGCCCGAAAGTAGGTTAAGAAGGCGATACTTGCTTGAGTTCGCTTTGGGTCAAGATGGGTTGGGTTATAGCAACTATTATATTGACTGTGCTCGGGTAATAGTTTCTTCTACATCGGTCAAAAGGCAGCGCGGAGTCTTGTCTTTCTGTAATTTTGGTCTGATAACCTCCCGACCACAGGCTGCCCGCAAGTGATCTGGATTTCCTACCGCAACGCGACTTGCGCAAACAGGCTGCTTGGTACAGCCCCCAGTAAGAAATCTGAACGGAAGCATAGCGGAGGGGTAGTCTTACCTATGAAACAAAAGTTTTGGGTGCCGATACCTCGACGCCCAACGCGCACGTTAGAACGGGAACTCTAGACATTCTCTACATAGCTTATTTAAAGGATTTCACCTGTTGACATCGAGCGTGAAACTGGAAGGTCTCTTATAGGATCAGCAAAGGCTTGGCCATAGTCAACCACAGACTGGACAAAGTTTCCAGCTATCATTATACCTGCCTCCGCTTCTACTGGCTATTGCTATTAATTTTTTAAGAGCGAACTAGCACCTGTCCCATGGGGCCACGACAAACCAGTCGCAAAACTAATCGCTCTTTACACTAGTTCCTGAGAGGTTATACTGCAAGACGAATCTGACGTGGTGGTTCAAGGGCGGCAGTTTTCTTGCCCTTTTGACAAGAAATATAAAAATCTTTGCCGCACGACAACTTTACCATTAAAAAGCGGTGTTTGATGAATGTCTTTAACTTGGGTTGCCAAGGGAGAATTAAGCTGAAGAGGATCTCCTTGTCGCCCTTTCTTCAAAGCGGTCGGGTTATGTAGGTTTCGCCAGTCCAGAGTAGACACTCCTCCGTCGCGTCCATATGGCTAAAGTAATTTCTGACTACCTCCACCCAAGGATAAGGCTTTTTAACTTTAGTATATAACAAAACGGTGGCTATTAGTTTGTACATCTTGAAAAAGTTTTCCTCTCCAAGGAATTTTTCGTTAACAATTTTATTCAGCTACCACGAATGGCAAACTGAAAATATTCGTGTTTTTCCTATTTTCTGTGATTTTAAATAACCGACTTTACCAATATCTCCTTGTTTTGTTTTTAAATTTCACAAATCAGACTCCTTACCACGTCAAAAAATTAGTCCTTAAATATTTTAATCCCTGCCATCTTACCTTTAATATTTAGACCTGTTATAATTATGAATATAAATATGTATTACATTTTTAGAAGAAAGAATTGTTCACTGACCTTAAAGAAAACGTTATATATCTCAATTTTTCCTAAGAGACTAATTTTTATTTTAAAAACTAGCAAAGCGACTTTAAGAGTACGATAGAAGCATAGTTAGACTGAACTATCGTCAAAAAGAATTTATAGTTTTGCCCTAGATGAGTAATTATCCTATGAAAGTTGTGAACACAACATTAAAGGCATGGCGTCTGAGTATCTTCTGGAGGGGTAAAAATTGCACAAGAGTCTAACAGGTCTTCCAACATTTTCAACTTATAGGCGGGTATACTAGGAAATTAAACTGATAACGCGTAGCTTGGGTGAGAGATGTCTTCATTTTTCTGTTTAGTGAAGTGCAATACTTTTCGTAACCAGCTCCACGAACTTTCAAAAGAAAAAAATTCATAAATTATTGGTTTTTAGGCTGCTATCCTAAAAAAAATTTCGAAGTTATAGCATTCTACTGTTAACTCCTTTTAACTGTTTAGGTAAGAATTTGAAACTAATAATAAAAAATAGAAAATTAGTGCCATTTACTCTTGTGATTAAAATTGTTAAAGAACTATTAAATTTACAACTTTAAGTTTAGTCGATGAGGGATCACTTTTAAATCTCGAGGGAGTTAATTACGCTTAAAGACAACAACGTTATTAAATAATTTAATTAAAGCTCAATAAAAAAAAAAAAGCTCAAGCATGACCGTAGCCCAGATAAAAACTTTGTATCACCTATTACTGGACAAAGTGGTTAATTTCTAATAAAGCCACTTTAAAGGTAGAGGATGTAAAAAGTGTATAATACGTATTCTTAAGTTAAGTATATATGCTGATAAATTTATAAAAGAATAAATAATATATACCACACTTAGTTCAATTATATGTCAGCCAACCATCATTAAAGCAGCTCACGAAAATTTATAATCATATTTTAGCTAGTGCAACATAAAAGGTCTAAGGGATCCATTAAAATGATAAAGCACGCCAAAGTTGAAACCATAAGAAGAATAATAAAAGTGTAATTGACTATTAAGTACAATTTATTTTAATCGAAATAATAATATATGAAACAGAAAAAGAATTCTAATAGAACTATGAACGTAACAAAGTCAAGGTCATATAAAAAGAGAAGTAAGCGCGCTTCACTGTAAAAAATATGAGATTAGAGGAGCTTTGCATCGGACGCGAGCCTTTTATCAAAGAATTGACCTCAGGTGGAGTTAAAATTTAGGTTATAACGAAGGCTAAATAGTGGGAACATTAGAATAGAAATAGGGCAAACTATTCAACATTGTGTGACTAGATTGTTCCTCCCTCAGATTTTTTTTTAACCATTTTCAAACCCTAATAATACCATGAGAATATTAAACTAATATAAAAAGAAACTCTTACTTTCCACTAAAGTAATAACCTCCATTCATTGAGTTTGAAGTATCCTAAAATATAGCTTACAACTTTTTTTTAAATATAACTCTGTTTCTCCAAAATATTCATAAAGCCTTTTAGTCTAACCGACCTACTATATGAAGTTATCTTTAAAAAAAATAGTAAATAGCTTTTCTCTGCCGAGCAAAGTAATTATTAAATAGGATAAGAATTAAAAATTTTAGAAACTTATATTCGTAAAACTGATTATTTTTTACAATGTTAACAAGTATTCTAATTTAATATAGTGTGAATAACCATCTACAACAAGTTCATCGTGCTCAGTGTTATTTTAAATGTAGGTTTTGTATTGTTAGGCTCTTGTTGGATTATAAGCATACTATTTCAACACTTTTGTATATAGTATTTTAGCCTCTATGGTTAATTTTTTCCCCCTCTTAAATGTTGTTTATCTTTAAACTATTACATGATTGAAGTGGCCCGATAAGGCGTATTTGCAATTTACATCCTCTGAATAGTCCCTGTAAAATTGCCAATAATATTCTGTCGGATTTAATATTATTATCATACCAAATGTAATTAGCGTTATCTTTCTAATTTCTTAAAATTTTCAGTTGGTTTTTTAGACTTTCATGGCGCAGTGATCGATTATTTAATTAGGGAAAGGATTAGATTTATCGGAATAAATTTATATAATTTCTTCCTCTTCTTCATTATAAGAAAAAATCTTTTTTTTAATTAGTCCTGCGTATCTCACATTTTAACTTAGCTTTATCAGGTTTTAAGGAATATAGTTCAGGTATACGGTTTTAAGTAGCATGTATAATAGTTATCACCAGTCTTTGAACCATACTGTGCTGTCAAACTTTTTGGTGGTTTTAACTTATTAAATTTATAAAAACTTAAAAATGTAAGTATATGAAAATTACAATATATATACTATAAATAGAAAAATTACAACGTGAATTTAATTTATCTCTAGGATCGTGTTACCCATCTTTAAAATGCATGCGAAAGACTAAATAATTAATGCTATTAATTAGATCCTATTTTTTACTTTAGTTTAATTGAAAAAAATTAAAGTTTTTTTTTATTAATATATATACCCCCTTTATAAAGAAATATCATCGTTTATAATTTTACTTTACAGCTATAATTCCAACATCCCATTTATAACACTTCCTTAAATAACCCGTAAGCTTCTATCGTTCACTACTTAAAAGAATTACACATTATATACAAAATAAACCTTACTGCCTATTTTAATTATTCTATAAACCGGACTTGGCCTAAACATCCACTTCCATTATGTTAGTAACTACACTTTTAAAAAACAGTTTAACTCAAGTTGCTCCCCTGGAAGGCAAAATGGTTTTTAAAAGGGTGTTAATATAAAGCATTAATATGCAGTGGTAACATCTTGAGTGTAATAGTAACTAGTTACTGCTAGATTGTAGGGTTGACCTTGCAAGTTTGTAACTTTATGCACCCCAACCTTTTCTTCCTTGTAAACTTATTGCCTTTATTTCTTTATGTAAACCAAGAATCAATGGGCTGGCATCACAGTCCTAGAAAAAGAATTTTATAATATAGTGATCAAATTATAGTGCTAGAGCTTAATGTTTTTAAGCTTGTCTTTAGTAAATTTTTTTTTTTCATAACCTCCGGCGAGGACAATATTCTAGCCATAATTTTCAATTTTATGCACTAATAAAAACTATTGTTTACCCAATGCTTATATTTGAGTTTTAATCTTCCAGTATACCATTAACATTGAATTACATTTTGTTTTAATAAAGTTTACTTCTAATTTATTCCAAATCGCTTTAGTTAACTTGCTAATTTAATTTAATGTGTTTCATTTTTTTACCGATTTTTAGGCCTGTAGATGAAACAAAAGGTCAAAGACGAAGGAGTACGGAAATAAGAGAAAAATCTCTCGATATAACCGAATTTTTGAGCTCTCTACAGGACGGTAGCATACGGGTTTAATATGAGTATTACTGGATGGCGATAGCTTGCGCCGTCCTCCGCTTCTTAACTGAGCTCTTCTGCCAGTAATTAATAGGTGTGTATAGTAAGCCGTTCCTAGATGGCAATAGCATCGCGAAGAAAAACGATGGCTAGGGACTCAAGCTGGAGCTCATGATTTAGACTAACCATAACGAGCCCAGCTTGAGCATAGCAATCTTCAAGCAAGAAGGCTATTGTTGGCGTGTGGTAGGTCCGGCCTAGACATCAGACGCTTAAGCCCTCTCCCCTCCTCTTAAACGTACTTACACATCTGGCCTTTACTGCTACATAATTTACTTGCTGTTGCCGTGGCAGGTTACTGTTGCTAATGACTCAAAAAATATTTCTTAAGGACACCTCGGGATTACAAAACGGCCCCAGTTAGCAAGTGTGATAAAGCGAACATAACGACGAAGAGTCAATCGTCGTATCGTCTAGTATAAGGCAAGAAGCGTGTGGGGCTTGCCGGGCTGTCGCACATTGCGCCCGTAAAGTGCAAAGAACAAAAGTGAATGAAGCAATTCTTGTGGGACCAACCTGTTAGTAGTTTTGGGAGCGATTGCGCAACGCCCGCAAGTGTATAATTGAGGCTGTTTTTAAGGTAAGAATTAAGCATCTAGAAACGAACAGATGAGCGAGCTATGACGCGCAACCACCGCGTATATGTATATATGTACTAGTAAATTATACACTTATCAACAGTACTAATACTATACTAATACGCTAAAACTGCACCACGCACTGGAAGCGCAAGCGCTATACACTTAATTTTTATCAAATTTCGTCTACTTTCATTAACGAACTAATGCTAACTCGTAGCCTATGATACAATACTAGCATACTAGTACAGTACCAGTATTGTTAATTATTACTTACTTTGTCCGGAAGTACGCAACTATTTTGTTAAAATAGCACTTAACCTTTTAAGCTTTCAGTAATTGGCATCTAGACACGAGGCTAAGAATATTATTTCCGTTACTCATTCAAAGAGCTTGTGCACGCGAACGCTTTCAGATTTAATAGCTAGAAGCAGTACTCCAAGAAGTTAGCTAAATTCACCAATGTTTCACCAAAGGTTCCAATGGCCCTTCTTCAGTTATGGATAAGAATCTATAACCTCAGAAGGTAACGCTAGTATACATTGCGCAAACTCCGTTCTGTTAAAGCTTACGGTTAATTAGCCGATCGCTTCGTTTTGCAAGTTTGTTCATCAAAGCTTGACTTCAAATCGCCTATATTTGGCATAGAGAATAAGCCATTCTCTAAGAAACACAGGTTTTAGAACATGTTTTGGATTCAAGTTGCTGTGTAGTTTTTATGAGGGTCCTCAAATCATATTTCAGACACCCCCTGCGACTCTGAAGATGTCACCTTGTAGGGTAACCACATTCAGAATGTGAGGTTAGTGTCCTTTGAATAGATAAGAACAAATAACTAGCTTATTTTAATCTTCAACTAAAGTCATTGAAACCATCCCTAGAAGGTTACTAAACACCACACGGCTATGTAAAAGTTTACACTAACATTCCTGTCCGGCTTCGGATGGCAGCCTCTTGTCTTATTCGATATTTCTACCTACTTGAGGATCTAAGGACCAACATAAGCAGCAGGCGCGTATACATAGGGGTCGATCCTGTTCGACCGCTTTACGACATATTCCTGGCGGCAAAAATTAACCATTGTCTACATGAAGAATGTACTAGACTATCGCGAGGGCCCAAAAATATGAACCATCTGCACCGAGATACATTGTACTCAGCACCTACACATCTGCCAAACCTGGATCTTTAAATGATGGATGACGCCTATACTGCTGTGGTCGCAGCGATAATCTAGGTTGCTTGCGTTGCCGCGAGAAACGAGGCAAGAGCATAGAGATCTCTTATATTTTCAGAGGTCTAAATTATACAAAACCACCTCTTTTTATGCTAAAAAGGTATCAATACACAGAATGTTAATTATTAATTTTTTTTTTTTTTAATAATAATGTCATTTACCAGACTTGTTCACTGGTTTCAGCACCCTGAATTATTTCCAATCGCTCCTAAAGTATCAAAGGAAAGTTTGAGGTACTTTTTAATGTCTTCTTGCTAACGGCACTATTCAGGAATTAACGGAGTATTTCGCCTGTAAAGCTCAAGTTTGTGGTGCCTGCCTGAATTGTTGCCGTGCTCTTGATGGTTAAATAAAACTAGGTGGAATTTAAGTTCAGAAAATTAGACAAATTATTCTTTAGATTTATTGATCTGATGATTTTTGTGTTCTTGTTTGCACCATCAGGTACGAAGGTTAAAACGTCAACATTTGACCCTTAAAGAGTGTTTACACCTAGTAACGTTGATTATTCAAATGTTATAACCAATAATGTTAACTATCTAACCGTGTGATTAACCAGTGACACAACAACAACACCGAAGAAAATAACCTAAACTTTACGCCCCGCACAGGTAAGCATTCAAATTACTAACTTCATCGATAATTAATTAAGGTCAATATGCTCTATGATTTTGTTCGGAGGGGTAAAGATGCAAAAGTACATAGAACCCTGTCTGGGTTAAATCGTGATTATGATTGCCGTGCTTGTAGAGTTAAAGTTAAACCTAGCCAATAAACTGATTTCTTGTTTACTAACTTTTTCACTTGAATACTAAAGCTGTGTAAGGTAGTTATCTTTCACTTCAACACACTTAACTTCAGGATACATAGCAATAGGCACTATAGCAGATTCCTACAGTTAGCGTTCAAGTTCAAAGTTCAGTGAATTCATCAAACCATTAGTTTTGCACACTCAAGATTCCGGATAGCGTATAGTGTTATTATTGTGTCACTCATTCCTTAAGCCTGTGCGAGCGAACGCTTTTAGCGACTTAGTAACTAAAAAGCACAGTATTGGATACAGCGTCGCCAAGTTTGGCCAAGAATCCACTCAAGGTCCTACTAGATGCTTGAAGCTTTTTATTTGACTAGTTACAGCTGACGCAGTACACAACTTCAAAGCAATCTAAAACTACCTTTTTATTAAGTTAAACCATCCTGGGTTCGTTAAGATAATCTTAGTCTTTCATTTTTCTAATCATGTAAAATACTCCAGCCTTCTTCATTACTTAAACTTTTATTTTTATTTTTGTCGTGCTTATTTTTACAATGCTCGTTAAAGTGAGTTACCATCTTGAAAGTACCAGCGTTAACTAGAGTTGAACTAATGTGAGGGCCCTTTCCTCCAACATTTGATGTTGATGTAGTAAACAACTAAAAATTAGTCACTGGCTAAGTACAATGGTTGGCGACAAAAAAGAGGAGCCTTAGCATCGTTAGATTAAGTTAAGATAGGTGCTAAAACTTCCCTTATTTCTAGTAGTAGCCAACATAGGCGAAGCCTGTTTGTTTCCTACTCGAGGAGATCTCTATCCAACAACCGGCAGAGAGCTGGTCTTTTAGAAACCACGTGGAAAATACAAGTGAGTAAAAGTGTAAAGTACTTAAGCGGAAAAATCTTGGCTTCAAAGGGCTTAAACATAGAAAAGTCTAGGACCGAGGGTTACAGTCGCCATATATAGGTCCCAACCTCGGCTCCATGTTGATCTAGGATGGAAACCGAAATTAACTCAATGCTTTGCAGAAATGTCAGTATTATCGCGTTGTGTGAGATTTCAAGTCCGATTAATACAGCTGCTCTTCTACCGCTCCAAGAGAGGCGGTTACACTAAGGTCGATTCTTACGCACTGCATCAACTTTGACTCATATTTTAACGCCATTTGCTATTTAAAAAAGAAGCGAATTAACGGGATGCCCCTGATCTTACAAAACCCATTCTTACAAATTCCTGAACCTTGACTGCCTTAAACGTCATTAAAAAATGGTCGATAACTTACTAAAAAGTTGCTTAAGTGTAGAATGCTGATATTTTGTTGTTGCGTCCAGCAAGCGGTGTAACCTAATTGAAATATGTGCCCGAGCATGTTTAATTAGATAATAAAAAAAAAAAATTAAAAATTTGGAGTAGATAGTGAAAAAGATTATAAAAACATATCGTTGTAATATATTTTCTCTACCTATACGTACAAGTTATTATTAAAAGTAAACTGACAAAGCTAGTTTTACGTGTATACTATCTAGTACCAATCAATCCAAAGTCTATTTTACCTCTAAGAGATCTATAAAAATCTCATTAATAAAATAATGCTATAACAAAAAAGGCTGGATTTACTTCTAAAAAAGAAATTTTAATTTTATTGTTGGTTTCGAGTAATATATTTACGTAATATGCAAACAATTTATTTTGTTACACCTATACGCATAAACGTTACGAAATAATTTGTAATTTGTAAAGAGCAAAAAGGCTTCAGGTTTTTTATGTCATATTATTTTATAATTAATGTAACTTCTTCTCATCGTAAACTTGTGTGTATTATAATCTTAATACTCAATAGCGTTTTGTATGAGGTAAAATCGAATAGTCTAGCAAAGATTTAATAATTGCTGACTTTCATGCTATACAGCCGACTTGCGCTAATAGAACGTTGGAGAGAATTAATGAATTAAGTATGGCAAGTTACCATGAACTGGCACCGAAGTAGATAAATTTATCACCCAAGAGAGGAGCGGTATTAGTGTTACTATCGCGCACTATTATTACCACTTAGGTAAAATTTCTTAAACTTATTTCTAAGTACATTGTTATCTTAAAAGGTAAGTGCGCAAAAATGAATGTATCACCTCTTACTTAAGCGTTTTCTTGGTTGCATAGTTAAGAAAAATGAAAAGCAATAAAAATTCTTATAAGAGATTCGTCTAAGAAACTTAGAAGACGCAGGTCTGGAGTAATTTAGTACGCCTATAAAACAACTTTTGATGAGTGGGGAAAACTGCTACCAGCAATACTATTCGGACGTTTAAAAAGTATCAGATACAAAAGTTTAAACATTTTTAATTTATTTAAAATTTTCTCTGCTTATCTATAATAATGGTAAAATCTTATAAGTTGTTTTAAAAAGGATATTGTTAACCACATAGATCCCCTAAAAATACAAATAAACTTTTCTTTTTTATTACTGGTTGCACAACCAGTAAATTAAGCAACTAATTAAATAAATGATAGGGCCTACAGTTATTAGTATAAGTAACTTCTTGTTTTTACCTGGTAAATAAATTTTACTGTAAATTCGGTAATAAAAGTTAATGCACTTTAACAACTTTGTAACACAAAAATCTGACTATGGAGCTTATCAGAAAAGATATGGTAATCTCTAATAAGTCAACTTTATCCAATGACCTTTAACTCTTTTATATTTAATATATGGCGAAGTTACTTTTATAAAACTGTTATGAACGCCTGACTTGAAAAACTTAATACAATTTTATTGTAATACTTATATTACTTTATATAATTGTTTAGGGATTTACGGCTATATAGTCATCCTGGTGTTTTCATTATTAATACATCTGCCTTTTCTTGTATTTTCAATTCAAAATAATGTGAGTAAGTAAAGTACATAACAATTATCATTTATAAGTGGCCTGTCTGTGGTATAAAGTTTTTGGTTAAAGTTGTGGCTTGTCTTTCTTAACATATCACACAGTACTTTTAATTAGACCTAAAGTTGAAATATATATAAAATTTAGTTGTGTAACGAAATATATAATTCCTCTTTTCTCCGAGCTTAGTACAGAGAGAATTTTTCATTTTTTTTTAAAAAGAAGTATAGTTTTTCAGTATACCTTTAACAAATTAATATTTCTAGGTAGAGAAGATTTCTTGAAAAATAGGGAAAATGAAGATAAGGAAATGCCGTACCGGCTTACAAAAATTTTTTATACGAGCTTGGGGTTAGGTATATAAATTATTTTTATTAAAAACGCTATTTGGGATATACCAACACTGATAACCCATATTACATGATTTTTTCAATAGGAATCCTCCATCTGTTTTTCTTGGTAACGCTAATTGCAGTTATTATATGGTTCAGAAAAACTCAAGCTGTTATTAGTAGAGGGACTGTTTTTTTATGTCACCTATGTCTTTCATTAATAGGTGCAATAGGTAAATACACATTTGTTGCGAATTTTAACATCGCAATTGCTTCTAAGTTTAGTTTAAAGCCATTTTAAAGTGAGGGTTGATGGTAAGAAGTAACCTTTACGATAATCTACGTAGTAATACTTTTTTTTTTTTATCAGAGTACCGGGTGGCTTTAGAAAAAGTACTATCTTCGAAAGAATATTTCTTTTCTTAACAAAAAAATTAAATTTTATTCTACCATTAGTCCCGGTTTGAAAACTAGCTTGTAGTTCGTTTAGCTAATGAAATCGTAATACTGTGCACTATCTATAACTATTATGCTTTTGTGTAAAGAAACGCTATATTATTATTTTAGTACAAATTAGGTTGGCCACTACCGTGCGGTGTTAATTAATTATAGCTTTTAATAATTTAAAACTAAAGGGTGTTTTCTTTTTTCTCCGGGTGTTGATAGAATAATATATAAATTTATATAAATCCGTTATCTAAGTTGCTCTATTCTGTACGTACCATATGAAAATGAAACTTCAGATAACTAATTTACTAGTGGCTTTTACTAAGAAAAGTAGTACTTATAAAAGCTGCTCAGCCTAAGATAACTTTAATAACTAAAAGCGTAGCTACACGATAAAAAACAACGCATATGAGTTTTTTAAAGTTACCATATTATAAATTAATAAATAGTTATCTCTGTATATTACACCAAAACGCGAATCGATCAAGTAAGCAAGAGTAATATCGGGGATGCGAAAAATACTAGTTATAAGGTCAATTATTGTGATCTTTTTATCGATAATACATGTCTTAAGTAAATGTATTGTAATATAATACAGCCCTTCAGATTTTTAAACAAGTACTTAGGGGTGCAGTTTTTTGCGTTCGTTAGTTTTTATTCTCAAACAGTGGGTGTACAACATTTTTTATTTGTTAAAAACAATAAATATATATATTTAGCGAATATATAATTAAAATTGATGATAAATGCCTTGGTAACTATAGGTAGCCATATTACTTGCGTTCTTTTTTGGGAACTATCTTTCGGCTATTGCAATACGAATGCGTTTAATTTATGAAATCTTTTATTCAAAGTCTAAAAGAAGCTTTCATCCTTTGTTAAATCATTTTAAATACTACTATATAGACTTGGTAATATACGCTGTTGCTATGCTTCCGGCAGCATTAAAAAGTAAATTTTTTTATATATATTGAAACTACTTTTAAATTGCAATCTATACTTAACTTTTAAGTAACACTCACCTTTAATTAAATTATAAAAATTTTTATTACACAGTTTATGGAATTGTTTCAAGAAAATTGCAGGTGGTCGGCCCTTTCCTCCTCATTCCAATCTACTATTCCCTTGTGATCGGCTTTTTTACATACAAGTGTCGAAATATAGGTTAATATGAATAAAAAATTAAATTGAAAGCATTAACAATAACAATCTTGTATTAAGCCACAGAGTTTTCTGATTACCGCACAAACTTACGGTCTTCGGGGTACTGCTGTGTCGCCTTTCTAATAGTTATTATAATTTATAAAACGGTGAAAACTTTAGTGGCTGCTACAGGTATCATAGTAACAACTTACTTTCGTTGTTGTTACTAACAGTATATCAAATTAAGTTTGGCAAATGGCAATAGAGTCTATCGGACTTGTTTACGGTTTAGACTCCCTCCTTGAATTAACATTTTTAGAACTTTCTAAAAGAAAAAGGGCTCGTGATAGAGAAAAAACTAGGGGTGGAACTAACGGGTTGTCAAAAAAAACTAGTTATACTTAAGATTTACAAAATAAATCACTAACCCGTCACGTAATATTTTTTGAATTTTTTTTACACGTACTTTTATGATCTACACTGTTAGCAAGTAAATAAGCATCCAATAAAAGGTTTTAAACACACATTATCTTTCTTTTTGGTTTCTTTTGATACGAAAGGTGCGAGGGATGCAACAATTGCACTCAACGTAGAACATAAATGTGAATAACTATGAAATACGCTCAACCCCTTGCTATACGCAGAAATACAAATTTTTTGCTGTCAGTGGCACTGGAGCGCCCCCAAAATGCAAAATTACGAAACCAGTCCATACTTTTTAGTAAAAAAATTAAATCGGGGGCACTAACTTAAAAAATTTCAGACCCCCCTAAAATAGGCACGTGTCGTGCCTGCTGTCGCATGTTTAGTTGGTGCAGGTCGAAAGTTTTTTGTCAATACTAGAACTTCTTAGCTTGAACTGCCCAAAGAAAACTTTTAAAAGATGGTGGTTTCTTTTATACAAGTTGTGATTTACACTTATTATGTCTCTTAACCTCCTCAACCTGTAACCTTTTGTGAAAGAAATTTAAGTAAAAAAAATATATATATATATATAAATCTGGAGTATACCATAAACTAAAGAACTCTCAATAGCATTTTTTTTCGAGTGGGTTGTTATCCACTGTTATACTAAAAAAGTTTGAAACAGTGCTTTTTTAACAGTGAATCTTCTAACCTAGTTATTTTAAAGTCACTATATCTGATACATTTTTGTAAAAATCTAAAAAAAAAAATTGATTTTCTAACATTATAGTTAAAAAGGTAAGCACAAGTCAAATAAAATCAATGCCGAAGAACCTTATTAAAACTTGTGTGCGTACAAACAAAGTATTTCGGTAGGCGAGACCTATAGTGGCTACGCCTGGGTAAATAGGGTCTCGGCAGGGTTAAGGGTTAGGGTTAGGGTTAGGGTTTAGGTTAGGGTTAGGGTTAGGGTTAGGTTAGGGTTAGGGTTAGGGTTAGGTTAAGGGTTAGGGTTAGGGTTAAGGGTTAGGGTTAGGGTTAGGGTTAGGGTTAGGTTAGGGTTAAGGTTAGGGTTAGGGTTAAGGGTTAGGGTTAGGGTTAGGGTTAGGGTTAGGGTTAGGGTTAGGGTTAGGGTTAGGGTTAGGGTTAGGGTTAGGGTTAGGGTTAGGGTTAGGTTGGGGTTAGGGTTAGGGTTAGGTTAGGTTAGGGTTAGGGTTAGGGTTAGGGTTAGGGTTAGGGTTAGGGTTAGGGTTAGGGTTAGGGTTAGGGTTAGGGTTAGGGTTAGGGTTAGGGTTAGGTTAGGGTTAGGGTTAGGGTTAGGGTTAGGGTTAGGGTTTAGGGTTAGGTTAGGGTTAGGGTTAAGGTTAGGGTTAGGGTTAGGGTTAGGGTTAAGGTTTAGGGTTAGGGTTAGGGTTAGGGTTAGGGTTAGGGTTAAGGTTAGGGTTAAGGGTTAGGGTTAGGGTTAGGTTAGGGTTAAGGTTAGGTTAGGGTTAGGGTTAGGGTTAGGGTTAGGGTTAGGGTTAGGGTTAGGTTAAGGTTAAGGGTTAGGGTTAAGGGTTAGGGTTAGGGTTAGGGTTAGGGTTAGGGTTAGGGT
>NW_026972232.1:0-73735 GCF_036711695.1 Zophobas morio
AAAAGGAGACGTTTAGGTCAATTTTATGCATTCTGGCGTTCGTAGATACAAGAAAACTGTTAAAATTCTTCAGAAACGTCACTTTTGAAGTGTTTTCTTGTACTTTTAAGCCAATCAGATACCCAACGGGGTCGGAAAGTGCAACGAAACCATCAAATTTTAGCTAGAAACTGTATTTTTGTCGATTTTTATTGAATTTGAACTATATTTCAACGTTTTTTGATGGTTCTGAGCCACCAAACACACTTAAAGCATGCAGAATCGACTCAGAATTGGAAAAGGAGACGTTTAGGTCAATTTTATGCATTCTGGCGTTCGTAGATACAAGAAAACTGTTAAAATTCTTCAGAAACGTCACTTTTGAAGTGTTTTCTTGTACTTTTAAGGCAATCAGATACCCTACGGGCTCGGAAAGTGCAACGAAACCATCAAATTTTAGCTAGAAACTGTATTTTTGTCGATGTTTATTGAATTTGAACTATATTTCAACGTTTTTTGATGGTTCTGAGCCACCAAACACACTTAAAGCATGCAGAATCGACTCAGAATAGGAAAAGGAGACGTTTAGGTCAATTTTATGCATTCTGGCGTTCGTAGATACAAGAAAACTGTTAAAATTCTTCAGAAACGTCACTTTTGAAGTGTTTTCTTGTACTTTTAAGCCAATCAGATACCCTACGGGCTCGGAAAGTGCAACGAAACCATCAAATTTTAGCTAGAAACTGTATTTTTGTCGATTTTTATTGAATTTGAACTATATTTCAACGTTTTTTGATGGTTCTGAGCCACCAAACACACTTAAAGCATGCAGAATCGACTCAGAATAGGAAAAGGAGACGTTTAGGTCAATTTTATGCATTCTGGCGTTCGTAGATACAAGAAAACTGTTAAAATTCTTCAGAAACGTCACTTTTGAAGTGTTTTCTTGTACTTTTAAGCCAATCAGATACCCTACGGGCTCGAAAAGTGCAACGAAACCATCAAATTTTAGCTAGAAACAGTATTTTTGTCGATTTTTATTGAATTTGAACTATATTTCAACGTTTTTTGATGGTTCTGAGCCACCAAACACACTTAAAGCATGCAGAATCGACTCAGAATAGGAAACGGAGACGTTTAGGTCAATTTTATGCATTCTGGCGTTCGTAGATACAAGAAAACTGTTAAAATTCTTCAGAAACGTCACTTTTGAAGTGTTTTCTTGTACTTTTAAGCCAATCAGATACCCAACGGGCTCGGAAAGTGCAACGAAACCATCAAATTTTAGCTAGAAACAGTATTTTTGTCGATTTTTATTGAATCTGAACTATATTTCAACGTTTTTTGATGGTTCTGAGCCACCAAACACACTTAAAGCATGCAGAATCGACTCAGAATAGGAAAAGGAGACGTTTAGGTTAATTTTATGCATTCTGGCGTTCGTAGATACAAGAAAACTGTTAAAATTCTTCAGAAACGTCACTTTTGAAGTGTTTTCTTGTACTTTTAAGCCAATCAGATACCCTACGGGCTCGGAAAGTGCAACGAAACCATCAAATTTTAGCTAGAAACTGTATTTTTGTCGATTGTTATTGAATTTGAACTATATTTCAACGTTTTTTGATGGTTCTGAGCCACCAAACACACTTAAAGCATGCAGAATCGACTCAGAATAGGAAAAGGAGACGTTTAGGTCAATTTTATGCATTCTGGCGTTCGTAGATACAAGAAAACTGTTAAAATTCTTCAGAAACGTCACTTTGAAGTGTTTTCTTGTACTTTTAAGCCAATCAGATACCCTACGGGCTCGGAAAGTGCAACGAAACCATCAAATTTTAGCTAGAAACTGTATTTTTGTCGATTTTTATTGAATTTGAACTATATTTCAACGTTTTTTGATAGTTCTGAGCCACCAAACACACTTAAAGCATGCAGAATCGACTCAGAATAGGAAAAGGAGACGTTTAGGTCAATTTTATGCATTCTGGCGTTCGTAGATACAAGAAAACTGTTAAAATTCTTCAGAAACGTCACTTTTGAAGTGTTTTCTTGTACTTTTAAGCCAATCAGATACCCTACGGGCTCGGAAAGTGCAACGAAACGATCAAATTTTAGCTAGAAACTGTATTTTTGTCGATTTTTATTGAATTTGAACTATATTTCAACGTTTTTTGATGGTTCTGAGCCACCAAACACACTTAAAGCATGCAGAATCGACTCAGAATAGGAAAAGGAGACGTTTAGGTCAATTTTATGCATTCTGGCGTTCGTAGATACAAGAAAACTGTTAAAATTCTTCAGAAACGTCACTTTTGAAGTGTTTTCTTGTACTTTTAAGCCAATCAGATACCCTACGGGCTCGGAAAGTGCAACGAAACCATCAAATTTTAGCTAGAAACTGTATTTTTGTCGATTTTTATTGAATTTGAACTATATTTCAACGTTTTTTGATGGTTCTGAGCCACCAAACACACTTAAAGCATGCAGAATCGACTCAGAATAGGAAAAGGAGACGTTTAGGTCAATTTTATGCATTCTGGCGTTCGTAGATACAAGAAAACTGTTAAAATTCTTCAGAAACGTCACTTTTGAAGTGTTTTCTTGTACTTTTAAGCCAATCAGATACCCTACGGGCTCGGAAAGTGCAACGAAACCATCAAATTTTAGCTAGAAACTGTATTTTTGTCGATTTTTATTGAATTTGAACTATATTTCAACGTTTTTGATGGTTCTGAGCCACCAAACACACTTAAAGCATGCAGAATCGACTCTGAATAGGAAAAGGAGACGTTTAGGTCAATTTTATGCATTCTGGCGTTCGTAGATACAAGAAAACTGTTAAAATTCTTCAGAAACGTCACTTTTGAAGTGTTTTCTTGTACTTTTAAGCCAATCAGATACCCTACGGGCTCGGAAAGTGCAACGAAACCATCAAATTTTAGCTAGAAACTGTATTTTTGTCGATTTTTATTGAATTTGAACTATATTTCAACGTTTTTTGATGGTTCTGAGCCACCAAACACACTTAAAGCATGCAGAATCGACTCAGAATAGGAAAAGGAGACGTTTAGGTCAATTTTATGCATTCTGGCGTTCGTAGATACAAGAAAACTGTTAAAATTCTTCAGAAACGTCACTTTTGAAATGTTTTCTTGTACTTTTAAGCCAATCAGATACCCAACGGGCTCGGAAAGTGCAACGAAACCATCAAATTTTAGCTAGAAACTGTATTTTTGTCGATTTTTATTGAATTTGAACTATATTTCAACGTTTTTTGATGGTTCTGAGCCACCAAACACACTTAAAGCATGCAGAATCGACTCAGAATAGGAAAAGGAGACGTTTAGGTCAATTTTATGCATTCTGGCGTTCGTAGATACAAGAAAACTGTTAAAATTCTTCAGAAACGTCACTTTTGAAGTGTTTTCTTGTACTTTTAAGCCAATCAGATACCCAACGGGCTCGGAAAGTGCAACGAAACCATCAAATTTTAGCTAGAAACTGTATTTTTGTCGATTTTTATTGAATTTGAACTATATTTCAACGTTTTTTGATGGTTCTGAGCCACCAAACACACTTAAAGCATGCAGAATCGACTCAGAATAGGAAAAGGAGACGTTTAGGTCAATTTTATGCATTCTGGCGTTCGTAGATACAAGAAAACTGTTAAAATTCTTCAGAAACGTCACTTTTGAAGTGTTTTCTTGTACTTTTAAGCCAATCAGATACCCTACGGGCTCGGAAAGTGCAACGAAACCATCAAATTTTAGCTAGAAACTGTATTTTTGTCGATTTTTATTGAATTTGAACAATATTTCAACGTTTTTTGATGGTTCTGAGCCACCAAACACACTTAAAGCATGCAGAATCGACGCAGAATAGGAAAAGGAGACGTTTAGGTCAATTTTATGCATTCTGGCGTTCGTAGATACAAGAAAACTGTTAAAATTCTTCAGAAACGTCACTTTTGAAATGTTTTCTTGTACTTTTAAGCCAATCAGATACCCAACGGGCTCGGAAAGTGCAACGAAACCATCAAATTTTAGCTAGAAACTGTATTTTTGTCGATTTTTATTGAATTTGAACTATATTTCAACGTTTTTTGATGGTTCTGAGCCACCAAACACACTTAAAGCATGCAGAATCGACTCAGAATAGGAAAAGGAGACGTTTAGGTCAATTTTATGCATTCTGGCGTTCGTAGATACAAGAAAACTGTTAAAATTCTTCAGAAACGTCACTTTTGAAGTGTTTTCTTGTACTTTTAAGCCTATCAGATACCCTACGGGCTCGGAAAGTGCAACGAAACCATCAAATTTTAGCTAGAAACTGTATTTTTGTCGATTTTTATTGAATTTGAACTATATTTCAACGTTTTTTGATGGTTCTGAGCCACCAAACACACTTAAAGCATGCAGAATCGACTCAGAATAGGAAAAGGAGACGTTTAGGTCAATTTTATGCATTCTGGCGTTCGTAGATACAAGAAAACTGTTAAAATTCTTCAGAAACGTCACTTTTGAAGTGTTTTCTTGTACTTTTAAGCCAATCAGATACCCTACGGGCTCGGAAAGTGCAACGAAACCATCAAATTTTAGCTAGAAACTGTATTTTTGTCGATTTTTATTGAATTTGAACTATATTTCAACGTTTTTTGATGGTTCTGAGCCACCAAACACACTTAAAGCATGCAGAAACGACTCAGAATAGGAAAAGGAGACGTTTAGGTCAATTTTATGCATTCTGGCGTTCGTAGATACAAGAAAACTGTTAAAATTCTTCAGAAACGTCACTTTTGAAGTGTTTTCTTTTACTTTTAAGCCAATCAGATACCCTACGGGCTCGGAAAGTGCAACGAAACCATCAAATTTTAGCTAGAAACTGTATTTTTGTCGATTTTTATTGAATTTGAACTATATTTCAACGTTTTTTGATGGTTCTGAGCCACCAAACACACTTAAAGCATGCAGAATCGACTCAGAATAGGAAAAGGAGACGTTTAGGTCAATTTTATGCATTCTGGCGTTCGTAGATACAAGAAAACTGTTAAAATTCTTCAGAAACGTCACTTTTGAAGTGTTTTCTTGTACTTTTAAGCCAATCAGATACCCTACGGGCTCGGAAAGTGCAACGAAACCATCAAATTTTAGCTAGAAACTGTATTTTTGTCGATTTTTATTGAATTTGAACTATATTTCAACGTTTTTTGATGGTTCTGAGCCACCAAACACACTTAAAGCATGCAGAAACGACTCAGAATAGGAAAAGGAGACGTTTAGGTCAATTTTATGCATTCTGGCGTTCGTAGATACAAGAAAACTGTTAAAATTCTTCAGAAACGTCACTTTTGAAGTGTTTTCTTTTACTTTTAAGCCAATCAGATACCCTACGGGCTCGGAAAGTGCAACGAAACCATCAAATTTTAGCTAGAAACTGTATTTTTGTCGATTTTTATTGAATTTGAACTATATTTCAACGTTTTTTGATGGTTCTGAGCCACCAAACACACTTAAAGCATGCAGAATCGACTCAGAATAGGAAAAGGAGACGTTTAGGTCAATTTTATGCATTCTGGCGTTCGTAGATACAAGAAAACTGTTAAAATTCTTCAGAAACGTCACTTTTGAAGTGTTTTCTTGTACTTTTAAGCCAATCAGATACCCTACGGGCTCGGAAAGTGCAACGAAACCATCAAATTTTAGCTAGAAACTGTATTTTTGTCGATTTTTATTGAATTTGAACTATATTTCAACGTTTTTTGATGGTTCTGAGCCACCAAACACACTTAAAGCATGCAGAATCGACTCAGAATAGGAAAAGGAGACGTTTAGGTCAATTTTATGCATTCTGGCGTTCGTAGATACAAGAAAACTGTTAAAATTCTTCAGAAACGTCACTTTTGAAGTGTTTTCTTGTACTTTTAAGCCAATCAGATACCCTACGGGCTCGGAAAGTGCAACGAAACCATCAAATTTTAGCTAGAAACTGTATTTTTGTCGATTTTTATTGAATTTGAACTATATTTCAACGTTTTTTGATGGTTCTGAGCCACCAAACACACTTAAAGCATGCAGAATCGACTCAGAATAGGAAAAGGAGACGTTTAGGTCAATTTTATGCATTCTGGCGTTCGTAGATACAAGAAAACTGTTAAAATTCTTCAGAAACGTCACTTTTGAAGTGTTTTCTTGTACTTTTAAGCCAATCAGATACCCTACAGGCTCGGAAAGTGCAACGAAACCATCAAATTTTAGCTAGAAACTGTATTTTTGTCGATTTTTATTGAATTTGAACTATATTTCAACGTTTTTTGATGGTTCTGAGCCACCAAACACACTTAAAGCATGCAGAATCGACTCAGAATAGGAAAAGGAGACGTTTAGGTCAATTTTATGCATTCTGGCGTTCGTAGATACAAGAAAACTGTTAAAATTCTTCAGAAACGTCACTTTTGAAGTGTTTTCTTGTACTTTTAAGCCAATCAGATACCCTACGGGCTCGGAAAGTGCAACGAAACCATCAAATTTTAGCTAGAAACTGTATTTTTGTCGATTTTTATTGAATTTGAACTATATTTCAACGTTTTTTGATGGTTCTGAGCCACCAAACACACTTAAAGCATGCAGAATCGACTCTGAATAGGAAAAGGAGACGTTTAGGTCAATTTTATGCATTCTGGCGTTCGTAGATACAAGAAAACTGTTAAAATTCTTCAGAAACGTCACTTTTGAAGTGTTTTCTTGTACTTTTAAGCCAATCAGATACCCTACGGGCTCGGAAAGTGCAACGAAACCATCAAATTTTAGCTAGAAACTGTATTTTTGTCGATTTTTATTGAATTTGAACTATATTTCAACGTTTTTTGATGGTTCTGAGCCACCAAACTCACTTAAAGCATGCAGAATCGACTCAGAATAGGAAAAGGAGACGTTTAGGTCAATTTTATGCATTCTGGCGTTCGTAGATACAAGAAAACTGTTAAAATTCTTCAGAAACGTCACTTTTGAAATGTTTTCTTGTACTTTTAAGCCAATCAGATACCCAACGGGCTCGGAAAGTGCAACGAAACCATCAAATTTTAGCTAGAAACTGTATTTTTGTCGATTTTTATTGAATTTGAACTATATTTCAACGTTTTTTGATGGTTCTGAGCCACCAAACACACTTAAAGCATGCAGAATCGACTCAGAATAGGAAAAGGAGACGTTTAGGTCAATTTTATGCATTCTGGCGTTCGTAGATACAAGAAAACTGTTAAAATTCTTCAGAAACGTCACTTTTGAAGTGTTTTCTTGTACTTTTAAGCCAATCAGATACCCTACGGGCTCGGAAAGTGCAACGAAACCATCAAATTTTAGCTAGAAACTGTATTTTTGTCGATTTTTATTGAATTTGAACTATATTTCAACGTTTTTTGATGGTTCTGAGCCACCAAACACACTTAAAGCATGCAGAATCGACTCAGAATAGGAAAAGGAGACGTTTAGGTCAATTTTATGCATTCTGGCGTTCGTAGATACAAGAAAACTGTTAAAATTCTTCAGAAACGTCACTTTTGAAGTGTTTTCTTGTACTTTTAAGCCAATCAGATACCCTACGGGCTCGGAAAGTGCAACGAAACCATCAAATTTTAGCTAGAAACTGTATTTTTGTCGATTTTTATTGAATTTGAACTATATTTCAACGTTTTTTGATGGTTCTGAGCCACCAAACACACTTAAAGCATGCAGAATCGACTCTGAATAGGAAAAGGAGACGTTTAGGTCAATTTTATGCATTCTGGCGTTCGTAGATACAAGAAAACTGTTAAAATTCTTCAGAAACGTCACTTTTGAAGTGTTTTCTTGTACTTTTAAGCCAATCAGATACCCTACGGGCTCGGAAAGTGCAACGAAACCATCAAATTTTAGCTAGAAACTGTATTTTTGTCGATTTTTATTGAATTTGAACTATATTTCAACGTTTTTTGATGGTTCTGAGCCACCAAACACACTTAAAGCATGCAGAATCGACTCAGAATAGGAAAAGGAGACGTTTAGGTCAATTTTATGCATTCTGGCGTTCGTAGATACAAGAAAACTGTTAAAATTCTTCAGAAACGTCACTTTTGAAATGTTTTCTTGTACTTTTAAGCCAATCAGATACCCAACGGGCTCGGAAAGTGCAACGAAACCATCAAATTTTAGCTAGAAACTGTATTTTTGTCGATTTTTATTGAATTTGAACTATATTTCAACGTTTTTTGATGGTTCTGAGCCACCAAACACACTTAAAGCATGCAGAATCGACTCAGAATAGGAAAAGGAGACGTTTAGGTCAATTTTATGCATTCTGGCGTTCGTAGATACAAGAAAACTGTTAAAATTCTTCAGAAACGTCACTTTTGAAGTGTTTTCTTGTACTTTTAAGCCAATCAGATACCCTACGGGCTCGGAAAGTGCAACGAAACCATCAAATTTTAGCTAGAAACTGTATTTTTGTCGATTTTTATTGAATTTGAACTATATTTCAACGTTTTTTGATGGTTCTGAGCCACCAAACACACTTAAAGCATGCAGAATCGACTCAGAATAGGAAAAGGAGACGTTTAGGTCAATTTTATGCATTCTGGCGTTCGTAGATACAAGAAAACTGTTAAAATTCTTCAGAAACGTCACTTTTGAAGTGTTTTCTTGTACTTTTAAGCCAATCAGATACCCTACGGGCTCGGAAAGTGCAACGAAACCATCAAATTTTAGCTAGAAACTGTATTTTTGTCGATTTTTATTGAATTTGAACTATATTTCAACGTTTTTTGATGGTTCTGAGCCACCAAACACACTTAAAGCATGCAGAATCGACTCAGAATAGGAAAAGGAGACGTTTAGGTCAATTTTATGCATTCTGGCGTTCGTAGATACAAGAAAACTGTTAAAATTCTTCAGAAACGTCACTTTTGAAATGTTTTCTTGTACTTTTAAGCCAATCAGATACCCAACGGGCTCGGAAAGTGCAACGAAACCATCAAATTTTAGCTAGAAACTGTATTTTTGTCGATTTTTATTGAATTTGAACTATATTTCAACGTTTTTTGATGGTTCTGAGCCACCAAACACACTTAAAGCATGCAGAATCGACTCAGAATAGGAAAAGGAGACGTTTAGGTCAATTTTATGCATTCTGGCGTTCGTAGATACAAGAAAACTGTTAAAATTCTTCAGAAACGTCACTTTTGAAGTGTTTTCTTGTACTTTTAAGCCTATCAGATACCCTACGGGCTCGGAAAGTGCAACGAAACCATCAAATTTTAGCTAGAAACTGTATTTTTGTCGATTTTTATTGAATTTGAACTATATTTCAACGTTTTTTGATGGTTCTGAGCCACCAAACACACTTAAAGCATGCAGAATCGACTCAGAATAGGAAAAGGAGACGTTTAGGTCAATTTTATGCATTCTGGCGTTCGTAGATACAAGAAAACTGTTAAAATTCTTCAGAAACGTCACATTTGAAGTGTTTTCTTGTACTTTTAAGCCAATCAGATATCCTACGGGCTCGGAAAGTGCAACGAAACCATCAAATTTTAGCTAGAAACTGTATTTTTGTCGATTTTTATTGAATTTGAACTATATTTCAACGTTTTTTGATGGTTCTGAGCCACCAAACACACTTAAAGCATGCAGAAACGACTCAGAATAGGAAAAGGAGACGTTTAGGTCAATTTTATGCATTCTGGCGTTCGTAGATACAAGAAAACTGTTAAAATTCTTCAGAAACGTCACTTTTGAAGTGTTTTCTTTTACTTTTAAGCCAATCAGATACCCTACGGGCTCGGAAAGTGCAACGAAACCATCAAATTTTAGCTAGAAACTGTATTTTTGTCGATTTTTATTGAATTTGAACTATATTTCAACGTTTTTTGATGGTTCTGAGCCACCAAACACACTTAAAGCATGCAGAATCGACTCAGAATAGGAAAAGGAGACGTTTAGGTCAATTTTATGCATTCTGGCGTTCGTAGATACAAGAAAACTGTTAAAATTCTTCAGAAACGTCACTTTTGAAGTGTTTTCTTGTACTTTTAAGCCAATCAGATACCCTACGGGCTCGGAAAGTGCAACGAAACCATCAAATTTTAGCTAGAAACTGTATTTTTGTCGATTTTTATTGAATTTGAAATATATTTCAACGTTTTTTGATGGTTCTGAGCCACCAAACACACTTAAAGCATGCAGAATCGACTCAGAATAGGAAAAGGAGACGTTTAGGTCAATTTTATGCATTCTGGCGTTCGTAGATACAAGAAAACTGTTAAAATTCTTCAGAAACGTCACTTTTGAAGTGTTTTCTTGTACTTTTAAGCCAATCAGATAACCTACGGGCTCGGAAAGTGCAACGAAACCATCAAATTTTAGCTAGAAACTGTATTTTTGTCGATTTTTATTGAATTTGAACTATATTTCAACGTTTTTTGATGGTTCTGAGCCACCAAACACACTTAAAGCATGCAGAATCGACTCAGAATAGGAAAAGGAGAGGTTTAGGTCAATTTTATGCATTCTGGCGTTCGTAGATACAAGAAAACTGTTAAAATTCTTCAGAAACGTCACTTTTGAAGTGTTTTCTTGTACTTTTAAGCCAATCAGATACCCAACGGGCTCGGAAAGTGCAACGAAACCATCAAATTTTAGCTAGAAACTGTATTTTTGTCGATTTTTATTGAATTTGAACTATATTTCAACGTTTTTTGATGGTTCTGAGCCACCAAACACACTTAAAGCATGCAGAATCGACTCAGAATAGGAAAAGGAGACGTTTAGGTCAATTTTATGCATTCTGGCGTTCGTAGATACAAGAAAACTGTTAAAATTCTTCAGAAACGTCACTTTTGAAGTGTTTTCTTGTACTTTTAAGCCAATCAGATACCCTACGGGCTCGGAAAGTGCAACGAAACCATCAAATTTTAGCTAGAAACTGTATTTTTGTCGATTTTTATTGAATTTGAACTATATTTCAACGTTTTTTGATGGTTCTGAGCCACCAAACACACTTAAAGCATGCAGAATCGACTCAGAATAGGAAAAGGAGACGTTTAGGTCAATTTTATGCATTCTGGCGTTCGTAGATACAAGAAAACTGTTAAAATTCTTCAGAAACGTCACTTTTGAAGTGTTTTCTTGTACTTTTAAGCCAATCAGATACCCTACGGGCTCGGAAAGTGCAACGAAACCATCAAATTTTAGCTAGAAACTGTATTTTTGTCGATTTTTATTGAATTTGAACTATATTTCAACGTTTTTTGATGGTTCTGAGCCACCAAACACACTTAAAGCATGCAGAATCGACTCAGAATAGGAAAAGGAGACGTTTAGGTCAATTTTATGCATTCTGGCGTTCGTAGATACAAGAAAACTGTTAAAATTCTTCAGAAACGTCACTTTTGAAGTGTTTTCTTGTACTTTTAAGCCAATCAGATACCCTACGGGCTCGGAAAGTGCAACGAAACCATCAAATTTTAGCTAGAAACTGTATTTTTGTCGATTTTTATTGAATTTGAACTATATTTCAACGTTTTTTGATGGTTCTGAGCCACCAAACGCACTTAAAGCATGCAGAATCGACTCAGAATAGGAAAAGGAGACGTTTAGGTCAATTTTATGCATTCTGGCGTTCGTAGATAGAAGAAAACTGTTAAAATTCTTCAGAAACGTCACTTTTGAAGTGTTTTCTTGTACTTTTAAGCCAATCAGATACCCTACGGGCTCGGAAAGTGCAACGAAACCATCAAATTTTAGCTAGAAACTGTATTTTTGTCGATTTTTATTGAATTTGAACTATATTTCAACGTTTTTTGATGGTTCTGAGCCACCAAACACACTTAAAGCATGCAGAATCGACTCAGATTAGGAAAAGGAGACGTTTAGGTCAATTTTATGCATTCTGGCGTTCGTAGATACAAGAAAACTGTTAAAATTCTTCAGAAACGTCACTTTTGAAGTGTTTTCTTGTACTTTTAAGCCAATCAGATACCCTATGGGCTCGGAAAGTGCAACGAAACCATCAAATTTTAGCTAGAAACTGTATTTTTGTCGATTTTTATTGAATTTGAACTATATTTCAACGTTTTTTGATGGTTCTGAGCCACCAAACACACTTAAAGCATGCAGAATCGACTCAGAATAGGAAAAGGAGACGTTTAGGTCAATTTTATGCATTCTGGCGTTCGTAGATACAAGAAAACTGTTAAAATTCTTCAGAAACGTCACTTTTGAAGTGTTTTCTTGTACTTTTAAGCCAATCAGATACCCAACGGGCTCGGAAAGTGCAACGAAACCATCAAATTTTAGCTAGAAACTGTATTTTTGTCGATTTTTATTGAATTTGAACTATATTTCAACGTTTTTTGATGGTTCTGAGCCACCAAACACACTTAAAGCATGCAGAATCGACTCAGAATAGGAAAAGGAGACGTTTAGGTCAATTTTATGCATTCTGGCGTTCGTAGATACAAGAAAACTGTTAAAATTCTTCAGAAACGTCACTTTTGAAGTGTTTTCTTGTACTTTTAAGCCAATCAGATACCCTACGGGCTCGGAAAGTGCAACGAAACCATCAAATTTTAGCTAGAAACTGTATTTTTGTCGATTTTTATTGAATTTGAACTATATTTCAACGTTTTTTGATGGTTCTGAGCCACCAAACACACTTAAAGCATGCAGAATCGACTCAGAATAGGAAAAGGAGACGTTTAGGTCAATTTTATGCATTCTGGCGTTCGTAGATACAAGAAAACTGTTAAAATTCTTCAGAAACGTCACTTTTGAAGTATTTTCTTGTAATTTTAAGCCAATCAGATACCCTACGGGCTCAGAAAGTGCAACGAAACCATCAAATTTTAGCTAGAAACTGTATTTTTGTCGATTTTTATTGAATTTGAACTATATTTCAACGTTTTTTGATGGTTCTGAGCCACCAAACACACTTAAAGCATGCAGAATCGACTCAGAATAGGAAAAGGAGACGTTTAGGTCAATTTTATGCATTCTGGCGTTCGTAGATACAAGAAAACTGTTAAAATTCTTCAGAAACGTCACTTTTGAAGTGTTTTCTTGTACTTTTAAGCCAATCAGATACCCTACGGGCTCGGAAAGTGCAACGAAACCATCAAATTTTAGCTAGAAACTGAATTTTTGTCGATTTTTATTGAATTTGAACTATATTTCAACGTTTTTTGATGGTTCTGAGCCACCAAACACACTTAAAGCATGCAGAATCGACTCAGAATAGGAAAAGGAGACGTTTAGGTCAATTTCATGCATTCTGGCGTTCGTAGATACAAGAAAACTGTTAAAATTCTTCAGAAACGTCACTTTTGAAGTGTTTTCTTGTACTTTTAAGCCAATCAGATACCCTACGGGCTCGGAAAGTGCAACGAAACCATCAAATTTTAGCTAGAAACTGTATTTTTGTCGATTTTTATTGAATTTGAACTATATTTCAACGTTTTTTGATGGTTCTGAGCCACCAAACACACTTAAAGCATGCAGAATCGACTCAGAATTGGAAAAGGAGACGTTTAGGTCAATTTTATGCATTCTGGCGTTCGTAGATACAAGAAAACTGTTAAAATTCTTCAGAAACGTCACTTTTGAAGTGTTTTCTTGTACTTTTAAGCCAATCAGATACCCTACGGGCTCGGAAAGTGCAACGAAACCATCAAATTTTAGCTAGAAACTGTGTTTTTGTCGATTTTTATTGAATTTGAACTATATTTCAACGTTTTTTGATGGTTCTGAGCCACCAAACACACTTAAAGCATGCAGAATCGACTCAGAATAGGAAAAGGAGACGTTTAGGTCAATTTTATGCATTCTGGCGTTCGTAGATACAAGAAAACTGTTAAAATTCTTCAGAAACGTCACTTTTGAAGTGTTTTCTTGTACTTTTAAGCCAATCAGATACCCTACGGGCTCGGAAAGTGCAACGAAACCATCAAATTTTAGCTAGAAACTGTATTTTTGTCGATTTTTATTGAATTTGAACTATATTTCAACGTTTTTTGATGGTTCTGAGCCACCAAACACACTTAAAGCATGCAGAATCGACTCAGAATAGGAAAAGGAGACGTTTAGGTCAATTTTATGCATTCTGGCGTTCGTAGATACAAGAAAACTGTTAAAATTCTTCAGAAACGTCACTTTTGAAGTGTTTTCTTGTACTTTTAAGCCAATCAGATACCCTACGGGCTCGGAAAGTGCAACGAAACCATCAAATTTTAGCTAGAAACTGTATTTTTGTCGATTTTTATTGAATTTGAACTATATTTCAACGTTTTTTGATGGTTCTGAGCCACCAAACACACTTAAAGCATGCAGAATCGACTCAGAATAGGAAAAGGAGACGTTTAGGTCAATTTTATGCATTCTGGCGTTCGTAGATACAAGAAAACTGTTAAAATTCTTCAGAAACGTCACTTTTGAAGTGTTTTCTTGTACTTTTAAGCCAATCAGATACCCTACGGGCTCGGAAAGTGCAACGAAACCATCAAATTTTAGCTAGAAACTGTATTTTTGTCGATTTTTATTGAATTTGAACTATATTTCAACGTTTTTTGATGGTTCTGAGCCACCAAACACACTTAAAGCATGCAGAATCGACTCAGAATAGGAAAAGGAGACGTTTAGGTCAATTTTATGCATTCTGGCGTTCGTAGATACAAGAAAACTGTTAAAATTCTTCAGAAACGTCACTTTTGAAGTGTTTTCTTGTACTTTTAAGCCAATCAGATATCCTACGGGCTCGGAAAGTGCAACGAAACCATCAAATTTTAGCTAGAAACTGTATTTTTGTCGATTTTTATTGAATTTGAACTATATTTCAACGTTTTTTGATGGTTCTGAGCCACCAAACACACTTAAAGCATGCAGAATCGACTCAGAATAGGAAAAGGAGACGTTTAGGTCAATTTTATGCATTCTGGCGTTCGTAGATACAAGAAAACTGTTAAAATTCTTCAGAAACGTCACTTTTGAAGTGTTTTCTTGTACTTTTAAGCCAATCAGATACCCTACGGGCTCGGAAAGTGCAACGAAACCATCAAATTTTAGCTAGAAACTGTATTTTTGTCGATTTTTATTGAATTTGAACTATATTTCAAAGTTTTTTGATGGTTCTGAGCCACCAAACACACTTAAAGCATGCAGAATCGACTCAGAATAGGAAAAGGAGACGTTTAGGTCAATTTTATGCATTCTGGCGTTCGTAGATACAAGAAAACTGTTAAAATTCTTCAGAAACGTCACTTTTGAAGTGTTTTCTTGTACTTTTAAGCCAATCAGATACCCTACGGGCTCGGAAAGTGCAACGAAACCATCAAATTTTAGCTAGAAACTGTATTTTTGTCGATTTTTATTGAATTTGAACTATATTTCAACGTTTTTTGATGGTTCTGAGCCACCAAACACACTTAAAGCATGCAGAATCGACTCAGAATAGGAAAAGGAGACGTTTAGGTCAATTTTATGCATTCTGGCGTTCGTAGATACAAGAAAACTGTTAAAATTCTTCAGAAACGTCACTTTTGAAGTGTTTTCTTGTACTTTTAAGCCAATCAGATACCCCACGGGCTCGGAAAGTGCAACGAAACCATCAAATTTTAGCTAGAAACTGTATTTCTGTCGATTTTTATTGAATTTGAACTATATTTCAACGTTTTTTGATGGTTCTGAGCCACCAAACACACTTAAAGCATGCAGAATCGACTCAGAATAGGAAAAGGAGACGTTTAGGTCAATTTTATGCATTCTGGCGTTCGTAGATACAAGAAAACTGTTAAAATTCTTCAGAAAGTCACTTTTGAAGTGTTTTCTTGTACTTTTAAGCCAATCAGATACCCTACGGGCTCGGAAAGTGCAACGAAACCATCAAATTTTAGCTAGAAACTGTATTTTTGTCGATTTTTATTGAATTTGAACTATATTTCAACGTTTTTTGATGGTTCTGAGCCACCAAACACACTTAAAGCATGCAGAATCGACTCAGAATAGGAAAAGGAGAAGTTTAGGTCAATTTTATGCATTCTGGCGTTCGTAGATACAAGAAAACTGTTAAAATTCTTCAGAAACGTCACTTTTGAAGTGTTTTCTTGTACTTTTAAGCCAATCAGATACCCAACGGGCTCGGAAAGTGCAACGAAACCATCAAATTTTAACTAGAAACTGTATTTTTGTCGATTTTTTTTGAATTTGAACTATATTTCAACGTTTTTTGATGGTTCTGAGCCACCAAACACACTTAAAGCATGCAGAATCGACTCAGAATAGGAAAAGGAGACGTTTAGGTCAATTTTATGCATTCTGGCGTTCGTAGATACAAGAAAACTGTTAAAATTCTTCAGAAACGTCACTTTTGAAGTGTTTTCTTGTACTTTTAAGCCAATCAGATACCCTACGGGCTCGGAAAGTGCAACGAAACCATCAAATTTTAGCTAGAAACTGTATTTTTGTCGATTTTTATTGAATTTGAACTATATTTCAACGTTTTTTGATGGTTCTGAGCCACCAAACACACTTAAAGCATGCAGAATCGACTCGGAATAGGAAAAGGAGACGTTTAGGTCAATTTTATGCATTCTGGCGTTCGTAGATACAAGAAAACTGTTAAAATTCTTCAGAAACGTCACTTTTGAAGTGTTTTCTTGTACTTTTAAGCCAATCAGATACCCTACGGGCTCGGAAAGTGCAACGAAACCATCAAATTTTAGCTAGAAACTGTATTTTTGTCGATTTTTATTGAATTTGAACTATATTTCAACGTTTTTTGATGGTTCTGAGCCACCAAACACACTTAAAGCATGCAGAATCGACTCAGAATAGAAAAAGGAGATGTTTAGGTCAATTTTATGCATTCTGGCGTTCGTAGATACAAGAAAACTGTTAAAATTCTTCAGAAACGTCACTTTTGAAGTGTTTTCTTGTACTGTTAAGCCAATCAGATACCCTACGGGCTCGGAAAGTGCAACGAAACCATCAAATTTTAGCTAGAAACTGTATTTTTGTCGATTTTTATTGAATTTGAACTATATTTCAACGTTTTTTGATGGTTCTGAGCCACCAAACACACTTAAAGCATGCAGAATCGACTCAGAATAAGAAAAGGAGACGTTTAGGTCAATTTTATGCATTCTGGCGTTCGTAGATACAAGAAAACTGTTAAAATTCTTCAGAAACGTCACTTTTGAAGTGTTTTCTTGTACTTTTAAGCCAATCAGATACCCTACGGGCTCGGAAAGTGCAACGAAACCATCAAATTTTAGCTAGAAACTGTATTTTTGTCGATTTTTATTGAATTTGAACTATATTTCAACGTTTTTTGATGGTTCTGAGCCACCAAACACACTTAAAGCATGCAGAATCGACTCAGAATAGGAAAAGGAGACGTTTAGGTCAATTTTATGCATTCTGGCGTTCGTAGATACAAGAAAACTGTTAAAATTCTTCAGAAACGTCACTTTTGAAGTGTTTTCTTGTACTTTTAAGCCAATCAGATACCCTACGGGCTCGGAAAGTGCAACGAAACCATCAAATTTTAGCTAGAAACTGAATTTTTGTCGATTTTTATTGAATTTGGACTATATTTCAACGTTTTTTGATGGTTCTGAGCCACCAAACACACTTAAAGCATGCAGAATCGACTCAGAATAGGAAAAGGAGACGTTTAGGTAAATTTCATGCATTCTGGCGTTCGTAGATACAAGAAAACTGTTAAAATTCTTCAGAAACGTCACTTTTGAAGTGTTTTCTTGTACTTTTAAGCCAATCAGATACCCTACGGGCTCGGAAAGTGCAACGAAACCATCAAATTTTAGCTAGAAACTGTATTTTTGTCGATTTTTATTGAATTTGAACTATATTTCAACGTTTTTTGATGGTTCTGAGCCACCAAACACACTTAAAGCATGCAGAATCGACTCAGAATTGGAAAAGGAGACGTTTAGGTCAATTTTATGCATTCTGGCGTTCGTAGATACAAGAAAACTGTTAAAATTCTTCAGAAACGTCACTTTTGAAGTGTTTTCTTGTACTTTTAAGCCAATCAGATACCCTACGGGCTCGGAAAGTGCAACGAAACCATCAAATTTTAGCTAGAAACTGTATTTTTGTCGATTTTTATTGAATTTGAACTATATTTCAACGTTTTTTGATGGTTCTGAGCCACCAAACACACTTAAAGCATGCAGAATCGACTCAGAATAGGAAAAGGAGACGTTTAGGTCAATTTTATGCATTCTGGCGTTCGTAGATACAAGAAAACTGTTAAAATTCTTCAGAAACGTCACTTTTGAAGTGTTTTCTTGTACTTTTAAGCCAATCAGATACCCTACGGGCTCGGAAAGTGCAACGAAACCATCAAATTTTAGCTAGAAACTGTATTTTTGTCGATTTTTATTGAATTTGAACTATATTTCAACGTTTTTTGATGGTTCTGAGCCACCAAACACACTTAAAGCATGCAGAATCGACTCAGAATAGGAAAAGGAGACGTTTAGGTCAATTTTATGCATTCTGGCGTTCGTAGATACAAGAAAACTGTTAAAATTCTTCAGAAACGTCACTTTTGAAGTGTTTTCTTGTACTTTTAAGCCAATCAGATACCCTACGGGCTCGGAAAGTGCAACGAAACCATCAAATTTTAGCTAGAAACTGTATTTTTGTCGATTTTTATTGAATTTGAACTATATTTCAACGTTTTTTGATGGTTCTGAGCCACCAAACACACTTAAAGCATGCAGAATCGACTCAGAATAGGAAAAGGAGACGTTTAGGTCAATTTTATGCATTCTGGCGTTCGTAGATACAAGAAAACTGTTAAAATTCTTCAGAAACGTCACTTTTGAAGTGTTTTCTTGTACTTTTAAGCCAATCAGATATCCTACGGGCTCGGAAAGTGCAACGAAACCATCAAATTTTAGCTAGAAACTGTATTTTTGTCGATTTTTATTGAATTTGAACTATATTTCAACGTTTTTTGATGGTTCTGAGCCACCAAACACACTTAAAGCATGCAGAATCGACTCAGAATAGGAAAAGGAGACGTTTAGGTCAATTTTATGCATTCTGGCGTTCGTAGATACAAGAAAACTGTTAAAATTCTTCAGAAACGTCACTTTTGAAGTGTTTTCTTTTACTTTTAAGCCAATCAGATACCCTACGGGCTCGGAAAGTGCAACGAAACCATCAAATTTTAGCTAGAAACTGTATTTTTGTCGATTTTTATTGAATTTGAACTATATTTCAACGTTTTTTGATGGTTCTGAGCCACCAAACACACTTAAAGCATGCAGAATCGACTCAGAATAGGAAAAGGAGACGTTTAGGTCAATTTTATGCATTCTGGCGTTCGTAGATACAAGAAAACTGTTAAAATTCTTCAGAAACGTCACTTTTGAAGTGTTTTCTTGTACTTTTAAGCCAATCAGATACCCTACGGGCTCGGAAAGTGCAACGAAACCATAAAATTTTAGCTAGAAACTGTATTTTTGTCGATTTTTATTGAATTTGAACTATATTTCAACGTTTTTTGATGGTTCTGAGCCACCAAACACACTTAAAGCATGCAGAATCGACTCAGAATAGGAAAAGGAGACGTTTAGGTCAATTTTATGCATTCTGGCGTTCGTAGATACAAGAAAACTGTTAAAATTCTTCAGAAACGTCACTTTTGAAGTGTTTTCTTGTACTTTTAAGCCAATCAGATACCCTACGGGCTCGGAAAGTGCAACGAAACCATCAAATTTTAGCTAGAAACTGTATTTTTGTCGATTTTTATTGAACTTGAACTATATTTCAACGTTTTTTGATGGTTCTGAGCCACCAAACACACTTAAAGCATGCAGAATCGACTCAGAATAGGAAAAGGAGACGTTTAGGTCAATTTTATGCATTCTGGCGTTCGTAGATACAAGAAAACTGTTAAAATTCTTCAGAAACGTCACTTTTGAAGTGTTTTCTTGTACTTTTAAGCCAATCAGATACCCTACGGGCTCGGAAAGTGCAACGAAACCATCAAATTTTAGCTAGAAACTGTATTTTTGTCGATTTTTATTGAATTTGAACTATATTTCAACGTTTTTTGATGGTTCTGAGCCACCAAACACACTTAAAGCATGCAGAATCGACTCAGAATAGGAAAAGGAGACGTTTAGGTCAATTTTATGCATTCTGGCGTTCGTAGATACAAGAAAACTGTTAAAATTCTTCAGAAACGTCACTTTTGAAGTGTTTTCTTGTACTTTTGAACCAATCAGATACCCGACGGGCTCGGAAAGTGCAACGAAACCATCAAATTTTAGCTAGAAACTGTATTTTTGTCGATTTTTATTGAATTTGAACTATATTTCAACGTTTTTTGATGGTTCTGAGCCACCAAACACACTTAAAGCATGCAGAATCGACTCAGAATAGGAAAAGGAGACGTTTAGGTCAATTTTATGCATTCTGGCGTTCGTAGATACAAGAAAACTGTTAAAATTCTTCAGAAACGTCACTTTTGAAGTGTTTTCTTGTACTTTTAAGCCAATCAGATACCCTACGGGCTCGGAAAGTGCAACGAAACCATAAAATTTTAGCTAGAAACTGTATTTTTGTCGATTTTTATTGAATTTGAACTATATTTCAACGTTTTTTGATGGTTCTGAGCCACCAAACACACTTAAAGCATGCAGAATCGACTCAGAATAGGAAAAGGAGACGTTTAGGTCAATTTTATGCATTCTGGCGTTCGTAGATACAAGAAAACTGTTAAAATTCTTCAGAAACGTCACTTTTGAAGTGTTTTCTTGTACTTTTAAGCCAATCAGATACCCTACGGGCTCGGAAAGTGCAACGAAACCATCAAATTTTAGCTAGAAACTGTATTTTTGTCGATTTTTATTGAATTTGAACTATATTTCAACGTTTTTTTATGGTTCTGAGCCACCAAACACACTTAAAGCATGCAGAATCGACTCAGAATAGGAAAAGGAGACGTTTAGGTCAATTTTATGCATTCTGGCGTTCGTAGATACAAGAAAACTGTTAAAATTCTTCAGAAACGTCACTTTTGAAGTGTTTTCTTGTACTTTTAAGCCAATCAGATACCCTACGGGCTCGGAAAGTGTAACGAAACCATAAAATTTTAGCTAGAAACTGTATTTTTGTCGATTTTTATTGAATTTGAACTATATTTCAACGTTTTTTGATGGTTCTGAGCCACCAAACACACTTAAAGCATGCAGAATCGACTCAGAATAGGAAAAGGAGACGTTTAGGTCAATTTTATGCATTCTGGCGTTCGTAGATACAAGAAAACTGTTAAAATTCTTCAGAAACATCACTTTTGAAGTGTTTTCTTGTACTTTTAAGCCAATCAGATACCCTACGGTCTCGGAAAGTGCAACGAAACCATCAAATTTTAGCTAGAAACTGTATTTTTGTCGATTTTTATTGAATTTGAACTATATTTCAACGTTTTTAATGGTTCTGAGCCACCAAACACACTTAAAGCATGCAGAATCGACTCAGAATAGGAAAAGGAGACGTTTAGGTCAATTTTATGCATTCTAGCGTTCGTAGATACAAGAAAACTGTTAAAATTCTTCCGAAACGTCACTTTTGAAGTGTTTTCTTGTACTTTTAAGCCAATCAGATACCCTACGGGCTCGGAAAGTGCAACGAAACCATCAAATTTTAGCTAGAAACTGTATTTTTGTCGATTTTTATTGAATTTGAACTATATTTCAACGTTTTTTGATGGTTCTGAGCCACCAAACACACTTAAAGCATGCAGAATCGACTCAGAATAGGAAAAGGAGACGTTTAGGTCAATTTTATGCATTCTGGCGTTCGTAGATACAAGAAAACTGTTAAAATTCTTCAGAAACGTCACTTTTGAAGTGTTTTCTTGTACTTTTAAGCCAATCAGATACCCTACGGGCTCGGAAAGTGCAACGAAACCATCAAATTTTAGCTAGAAACTGTATTTTTGTCGATTTTTATTGAATTTGAACTATATTTCAACGTTTTTTGATGGTTCTGAGCCACCAAACACACTTAAAGCATGCAGAATCGACTCAGAATAGGAAAAGGAGACGTTTAGGTCAATTTTATGCATTCTGGCGTTCGTAGATACAAGAAAACTGTTAAAATTCTTCAGAAACGTCACTTTTGAAGTGTTTTCTTGTACTTTTAAGCCAATCAGATACCCTACAGGCTCGGAAAGTGCAACGAAACCATCAAATTTTAGCTAGAAACTGTATTTTTGTCGATTTTTATTGAATTTGAACTATATTTCAACGTTTTTTGATGGTTCTGAGCCACCAAACACACTTAAAGCATGCAGAATCGACTCAGAATAGGAAAAGGAGACGTTTAGGTCAATTTTATGCATTCTGGCGTTCGTAGATACAAGAAAACTGTTAAAATTCTTCAGAAACGTCACTTTTGAAGTGTTTTCTTGTACTTTTAAGCCAATCAGATACCCTACGGTCTCGGAAAGTGCAACGAAACCATCAAATTTTAGCTAGAAACTGTATTTTTGTCGATTTTTATTGAATTTGAACTATATTTCAACGTTTTTTGATGGTTCTGAGCCACCAAACACACTTAAAGCATGCAGAATCGTCTAAGAATAGGAAAAGGAGACGTTTAGGTCATATTTATGCATTCTGGCGTTCGTAGATACAAGAAAACTGTTAAAATTCTTCAGAAACGTCACTTTTGAAGTGTTTTCCTGTCCTTTTAAGCCAATCAGATACCCTACGGGCTCGGAAAGTGCAACGAAACCATCAAATTTTAGCTAGAAACTGTATTTTTGTCGATTTTTATAGAATTTGAACTATATTTCAACGTTTTTTGATGGTTCTGAGCCACCAAACACACTTAAAGCATGCAGAATCGACTCAGAATAGGAAAAGGAGACGTTTAGGTCAATTTTATGCATTCTGGCGTTCGTAGATACAAGAAAACTGTTAAAATTCTTCAGAAACGTCACTTTTGAAATGTTTTCTTGTACTTTTAAGCCAATCAGATACCCTACGGGCTCGGAAAGTGCAACGAAACCATCAAATTTTGGCTAGAAACTGTATTTTTGTCGATTTTTATTGAATTTGAACTATATTTCAACGTTTTTTGATGGTTCTGAGCCACCAAACACACTTAAAGCATGCAGAATCGACTCAGAATAGGAAAAGGAGACGTTTAGGTCAATTTTATGCATTCTGGCGTTCGTAGATACAAGAAAACTGTTAAAATTCTTCAGAAACGTCACTTTTGAAGTGTTTTCTTGTACTTTTAAGCCAATCAGATACCCTACGGGCTCGGAAAGTGCAACGAAACCATCAAATTTTAGCTAGAAAGTGTATTTTTGTCGATTTTTATTGAATTTGAACTATATTTCAACGTTTTTTGATGGTTCTGAGCCACCAAACACACTTAAAGCATGCAGAATCGACTCAGAATAGGAAAAGGAGACGTTTAGGTCAATTTTATGCATTCTGGCGTTCGTAGATACAAGAAAACTGTTAAAATTCTTCAGAAACGTCACTTTTGAAGTGTTTTCTTGTACTTTTAAGCCAATCAGATACCCTACGGGCTCGGAAAGTGCAACGAAACCATCAAATTTTAGCTAGAAACTGTATTTTTGTCGATTTTTATTGAATTTGAACTATATTTCAACGTTTTTTGATGGTTCTGAGCCACCAAACACACTTAAAGCATGCAGAATCGACTCAGAATAGGAAAAGGAGACGTTTAGGTCAATTTTATGCATTCTGGCGTTCGTAGATACAAGAAAACTGTTAAAATTCTTCAGAAACGTCACTTTTGAAGTGTTTTCTTGTACTTTTAAGCCAATCAGATACCCTACGGGCTCGGAAAGTGCAACGAAACCATCAAATTTTAGCTAGAAACTGTATTTTTGTCGATTTTTATTGAATTTGAACTATATTTCAACGTTTTTTGATGGTTCTGAGCCACCAAACACACTTAAAGCATGCAGAATCGACTCAGAATAGGAAAAGGAGACGTTTAGGTCAATTTTATGCATTCTGGCGTTCGTAGATACAAGAAAACTGTTAAAATTCTTCAGAAACGTCACTTTTGAAGTGTTTTCTTGTACTTTTAAGCCAATCAGATACCCTACGGGCTCGGAAAGTGCAACGAAACCATCAAATTTTAGCTAGAAACTGTATTTTTGTCGATTTTTATTGAATTTGAACTATATTTCAACGTTTTTTGATGGTTCTGAGCCACCAAACACACTTAAAGCATGCAGAATCGACTCAGAATAGGAAAAGGAGACGTTTAGGTCAATTTTATGCATTCTGGCGTTCGTAGATACAAGAAAACTGTTAAAATTCTTCAGAAACGTCACTTTTGAAGTGTTTTCTTGTACTTTTAAGCCAATCAGATACCCTACGGGCTCGGAAAGTGCAACGAAACCATCAAATTTTAGCTAGAAACTGTATTTTTGCCGATTTTTATTGAATTTGAACTATATTTCAACGTTTTTTGATGGTTCTGAGCCACCAAACACACTTAAAGCATGCAGAATCGACTCAGAATAGGAAAAGGAGACGTTTAGGTCAATTTTATGCATTCTGGCGTTCGTAGATACAAGAAAACTGTTAAAATTCTTCAGAAACGTCACTTTTGAAGTGTTTTCTTGTACTTTTAAGCCAATCAGATACCCTACGGGCTCGGAAAGTGCAACGAATCCATCAAATTTTAGCTAGAAACTGTATTTTTGTCGATTTTTATTGAATTTGAACTATATTTCAACGTTTTTTGATGGTTCTGAGCCACCAAACACACTTAAAGCATGCAGAATCGACTCAGAATAGGAAAAGGAGACGTTTAGGTCAATTTTATGCATTCTGGCGTTCGTAGATACAAGAAAACTGTTAAAATTCTTCAGAAACGTCACTTTTGAAGTGTTTTCTTGTACTTTTAAGCCAATCAGATACCCTACGGGCTCGGAAAGTGCAACGAAACCATCAAATTTTAGCTAGAAACTGTATTTTTGTCGATTTTTATTGAATTTGAACTATATTTCAACGTTTTTTGATGGTTCTGAGCCACCAGACACACTTAAAGCATGCAGAATCGACTCAGAATAGGAAAAGGAGACGTTTAGGTCAATTTTATGCATTCTGGCGTTCGTAGATACAAGAAAACTGTTAAAATTCTTCAGAAACGTCACTTTTGAAGTGTTTTCTTGTACTTTTAAGCCAATCAGATACCCTACGGGCTCGGAAGGTGCAACGAAACCATCAAATTTTAGCTAGAAACTGTATTTTTGTCGATTTTTATTGAATTTGAACTATATTTCAACGTTTTTTGATGGTTCTGAGCCACCAAACACACTTAAAGCATGCAGAATCGACTCAGAATAGGAAAAGGAGACGTTTAGGTCAATTTTATCCATTCTGGCGTTCGTAGATACAAGAAAACTGTTAAAATTCTTCAGAAACGTCACTTTTGAAGTGTTTTCTTGTACTTTTAAGCCAGTCAGATACCCTATGGGCTCGGAAAGTGCAACGAAACCATCAAATTTTAGCTAGAAACTGTATTTTTGTCGATTTTTATTGAATTTGAACTATATTTCAACGTTTTTTGATGGTTCTGAGCCACCAAACACACTTAAAGCATGCAGAATCGACTCAGAATAGGAAAAGGAGACGTTTAGGTCAATTTTATGCATTCTGGCGTTCGTAGATACAAGAAAACCGTTAAAATTCTTCAGAAACGTCACTTTTGAAGTGTTTTCTTGTACTTTTAAGCCAATCAGATACCCTACGGGCTCGGAAAGTGCAACGAAACCATCAAATTTTAGCTAGAAACTGTATTTTTGTCGATTTTTATTGAATTTGAACTATATTTCAACGTTTTTTGATGGTTCTGAGCCACCAAACACACTTAAAGCATGCAGAATCGACTCAGAATAGGAAAAGGAGAAGTTTAGGTCAATTTTATGCATTCTGGCGTTCGTAGATACAAGAAAACTGTTAAAATTCTTCAGAAACGTCACTTTTGAAGTGTTTTCTTGTACTTTTAAGCCAATCAGATACCCTACGGGCTCGGAAAGTGCAACGAAACCATCAAATTTTATCTAGAAACTGTATTTTTGTCGATTTTTATTGAATTTGAACTATATTTCAACGTTTTTTGATGGTTCTGAGCCACCAAACACACTTAAAGCATGCAGAATCGACTCAGAATAGGAAAAGGAGACGTTTAGGTCAATTTTATGCATTCTGGCGTTCGTAGATACAAGAAAACTGTTAAAATTCTTCAGAAACGTCACTTTTGAAGTGTTTTCTTGTACTTTTAAGCCAATCAGATACCCAACGGGCTCGGAAAGTGCAACGAAACCATCAAATTTTAGCTAGAAACTGTATTTTTGTCGAAATTTATTGAATTTGAACTATATTTCAACGTTTTTTGATGGTTCTGAGCCACCAAACACACTTAAAGCATGCAGAATCGACTCAGAATAGGAAAAGGAGACGTTTAGGTCAATTTTATGCATTCTGGCGTTCGTAGATACAATAAAACTGTTAAAATTCTTCAGAAACGTCACTTTTGAATTGTTTTCTTGTACTTTTAAGCCAATCAGATACCCTACGGGCTCGGAAAGTGCAACGAAACCATCAAATTTTAGCTAGAAACTGTATTTTTGTCGATTTTTATTGAATTTGAACTATATTTCAACGTTTTTTGATGGTTCTGAGCCACCAAACACACTTAAAGCATGCAGAATCGACTCAGAATAGGAAAAGGAGACGTTTAGGTCAATTTTATGCATTCTGGCGTTCGTAGATACAAGAAAACTGTTAAAATTCTTCAGAAACGTCACTTTTGAAGTGTTTTGTTGTACTTTTAAGCCAATCAGATACCCCACGGGCTCGGAAAGTGCAACGAAACCATCAAATTTTAGCTAGAAACTGTATTTCTGTCGATTTTTATTGAATTTGAACTATATTTCAACGTTTTTTGATGGTTCTGAGCCACCAAACACACTTAAAGCATGCAGAATCCACTCAGAATAGGAAAAGGAGACGTTTAGGTCAATTTTATGCATTCTGGCGTTCGTAGATACAAGAAAACTGTTAAAATTCTTCAGAAACGTCACTTTTGAAGTGTTTTCTTGTACTTTTAAGCCAATCAGATACCCTACGGGCTCGGAAAGTGCAACGAAACCATCAAATTTTAGCTAGAAACTGTATTTTTGTCGATTTTTATTGAATTTGAACTATATTTCAACGTTTTTTGATGGTTCTGAGCCACCAAACACACTTAAAGCATGCAGAATCGACTCAGAATAGGAAAAGGAGACGTTTAGGTCAATTTTATGCATTCTGGCGTTCGTAGATACAAGAAAACTGTTAAAATTCTTCAGAAACGTCACTTTTGAAGTGTTTTCTTGTACTTTTAAGCCAATCAGATACCCTACGGGCTCGGAAAGTGCAACGAAACCATAAAATTTTAGCTAGAAACTGTATTTTTGTCGATTTTTATTGAATTTGAACTATATTTCAACGTTTTTTGATGGTTCTGAGCCACCAAACACACTTAAAGCATGCAGAATCGACTCAGAATAGGAAAAGGAGACGTTTAGGTCAATTTTATGCATTCTGGCGTTCGTAGATACAAGAAAACTGTTAAAATTCTTCAGAAACGTCACTTTTGAAGTGTTTTCTTGTACTTTTAAGCCAATCAGACACCCTACGGGCTCGGAAAGTGCAACGAAACCATCAAATTTTAGCTAGAAACTGTATTTTTGTCGATTTTTATTGAATTTGAACTATATTTCAACGTTTTTTGATGGTTCTGAGCCACCAAACACACTTAAAGCATGCAGAATCGACTCAGAATAGGAAAAGGAGACGTTTAGGTCAATTTTATGCATTCTGGCGTTCGTAGATACAAGAAAACTGTTAAAATTCTTCAGAAACGTCACTTTTGAAGTGTTTTCTTGTACTTTTAAGCCAATCAGATATCCTGCGGGCTCGGAAAGTGCAACGAAACCACCAAATTTTAGCTAGAAACTGTATTTTTGTCGATTTTTATTGAATTTGAACTATATTTCAACGTTTTTTGATGGTTCTGAGCCACCAAACACACTTAAAGCATGCAGAATCGACTCAGAATAGGAAAAGGAGACGTTTAGGTCAATTTTATGCATTCTGGCGTTCGTAGATACAAGAAAACTGTTAAAATTCTTCAGAAACGTCACTTTTGAAGTGTTTTCTTGTACTTTTAAGCCAATCAGATACCCTACGGGCTCGGAAAGTGCAACGAAACCATCAAATTTTAGCTAGAAACTGTATTTTTGTCGATTTTTATTGAATTTGAACTATATTTCAACGTTTTTTTATGGTTCTGAGCCACCAAACACACTTAAAGCATGCAGAATCGACTCAGAATAGGAAAAGGAGACGTTTGGGTCAATTTTATGCATTCTGGCGTTCGTAGATACAAGAAAACTGTTAAAATTCTTCAGAAACGTCACTTTTGAAGTGTTTTCTTGTACTTTTAAGCCAATCAGATACCCAACGGGCTCGGAAAGTGCAACGAAACCATCAAATTTTAGCTAGAAACTGTATTTTTGTCGATTTTTATTGAATTTGAACTATATTTCAACGTTTTTTGATGGTTCTGAGCCACCAAACACACTTAAAGCATGCAGAATCGACTCAGAATAGGAAAAGGAGACGTTTAGGTCAATTTTATGCATTCTGGCGTTCGTAGATACAAGAAAACTGTTAAAATTCTTCAGAAACGTCACTTTTGAAGTGTTTTCTTGTACTTTTAAGCCAATCAGATACCCTACGGGCTCGGAAAGTGCAACGAAACCATCAAATTTTAGCTAGAAACTGTATTTTTGTCGATTTTTATTGAATTTGAACTATATTTCAACGTTTTTTGATGGTTCTGAGCCACCAAACACACTTAAAGCATGCAGAATCGACTCAGAATAGGAAAAGGAGACGTTTAGGTCAATTTTATGCATTCTGGCGTTCGTAGATACAAGAAAACTGTTAAAATTCTTCAGAAACGTCACTTTTGAAGTGTTTTCTTGTACTTTTAAGCCAATCAGATACCCTACGGGCTCGGAAAGTGCAACGAAACCATCAAATTTTAGCTAGAAACTGTATTTTTGTCGATTTTTATTGAATTTGAACTATATTTCAACGTTTTTTGATGGTTCTGAGCCACCAAACACACTTAAATCATGCAGAATCGACTCAGAATAGGAAAAGGAGACGTTTGGGTCAATTTTATGCATTCTGGCGTTCGTAGATACAAGAAAACTGTTAAAATTCTTCAGAAACGTCACTTTTGAAGTGTTTTCTTGTACTTTTAAGCCAATCAGATACCCTACGGGCTCGGAAAGTGCAACGAAACCATCAAATTTTAGCTAGAAACTGTATTTTTGTCGATTTTTATTGAATTTGAACTATATTTCAACGTTTTTTGATGGTTCTGAGCCACCAAACACACTTAAAGCATGCAGAATCGACTCAGAATAGGAAAAGGAGACGTTTAGGTCATTTTTATGCATTCTGGCGTTCGTAGATACAAGAAAACTGTTAAAATTCTTCAGAAACGTCACTTTTGAAGTGTTTTCTTGTACTTTTAAGCCAATCAGATACCCTACGGGCTCGGAAAGTGCAACGAAACCATCAAATTTTAGCTAGAAACTGTATTTTTGTCGATTTTTATTGAATTTGAACTATATTTCAACGTTTTTTGATGGTTCTGAGCCACCAAACACACTTAAAGCATGCAGAATCGACTCAGAATAGGAAAAGGAGACGTTTAGGTCAATTTTATGCATTCTGGCGTTCGTAGATACAAGAAAGCTGTTAAAATTCTTCAGAAACGTCACTTTTGAAGTGTTTTCTTGTACTTTTAAGCCAATCAGATACCCTACGGGCTCGGAAAGTGCAACGAAACCATCAAATTTTAGCTAGAAACTGTATTTTTGTCGATTTTTATTGAATTTGAACTATATTTCAACGTTTTTTGATGGTTCTGAGCCACCAAACACACTTAAAGCATGCAGAATCGACTCAGAATAGGAAAAGGAGACGTTTAGGTCAATTTTATGCATTCTGGCGTTCGTAGATACAAGAAAACTGTTAAAATTCTTCAGAAACGTCACTTCTGAAGTGTTTTCTTGTACTTTTAAGCCAATCAGATACCCAACGGGCTCGGAAAGTGCAACGAAACCATCAAATTTTAGCTAGAAACTGTATTTTTGTCGATTTTTATTGAATTTGAACTATATTTCAACGTTTTTTGATGGTTCTGAGCCACCAAACACTCTTAAAGCATGCAGAATCGACTCAGAATAGGAAAAGGAGACGTTTAGGTCAATTTTATGCATTCTGGCGTTCGTAGATACAAGAAAACTGTTAAAATTCTTCAGAAACGTCACTTTTGAAGTGTTTTCTTGTACTTTTAAGCCAATCAGATACCCTACGGGCTCGGAAAGTGCAACGAAACCATCAAATTTTAGCTAGAAACTGTATTTTTGTCGATTTTTATTGAATTTGAACTATATTTCAACGTTTTTTGATGGTTCTGAGCCACCAAACACACTTAAAGCATGCAGAATCGACTCAGAATAGGAAAAGGAGACGTTTAGGTCAATTTTATGCATTCTGACGTTCGTAGATACAAGAAAACTGTTAAAATTCTTCAGAAACGTCACTTTTGAAGTGTTTTCTTGTACTTTTAAGCCAATCAGATACCCTATGGGCTCGGAAAGTTAAACGAAACCATCAAATTTTAGCTAGAAACTGTATTTTTGTCGATTTTTATTGAATTTGAACTATATTTCAAAGTTTTTTGATGGTTCTGAGCCACCAAACACACTTAAAGCATGCAGAATCGACTCAGAATAGGAAAAGGAGACGTTTAGGTCAATTTTATGCATTCTGGCGTTCGTAGATACAAGAAAACTGTTAAAATTCTTCAGAAACGTCACTTTTGAAGTGTTTTCTTGTACTTTTAAGCCAATCAGATACCCTACGGGCTGGGAAAGTGCGACGAAACCATCAAATTTTAGCTAGAAACTGTATTTTTGTCGATTTTTATTGAATTTGAACTATATTTCAACGTTTTTTGATGGTTCTGAGCCACCAAACACACTTAAAGCATGCAGAATCGACTCAGAATAGGAAAAGGAGACGTTTAGGTCAATTTTATGCATTCTGGCGTTCGTAGATACGAGAAAACTGTTAAAATTCTTCAGAAACGTCACTTTTGAAGTGTTTTCTTGTACTTTTAAGCCAATCAGATACCCTACGGGCTCGGAAAGTGCAACGAAACCATCAAATTTTAGCTAGAAACTGTATTTTTGTCGATTTTTATTGAATTTGAACTATATTTCAACGTTTTTTGATGGTTCTGAGCCACCAAACACACTTAAGGCATGCAGAATCGACTCAGAATAGGAAAAGGAGACGTTTAGGTCAATTTTATGCATTCTGGCGTTCGTAGATACAAGAAAACTGTTAAAATTCTTCAGAAACGTCACTCTTGAAGTGTTTTCTTGTACTTTTAAGCCAATCAGATACCCTACGGGCTCGGAAAGTGCAACGAAACCATCAAATTTTAGCTAGAAACTGTATTTTTGTCGATTTTTATTGAATTTGAACTATATTTCAACGTTTTTTGATGGTTCTGAGCCACCAAACACACTTAAAGCATGCAGAATCGACTCAGAATAGGAAAAGGAGACGTTTAGGTCAATTTTATGCATTCTGGCGTTCGTAGATACAAGAAAACTGTTAAAATTCTTCAGAAACGTCACTTTTGAAGTGTTTTCTTGTACTTTTAAGCCAATCAGATACCCTACGGGCTCGGAAAGTGCAACGAAACCATCAAATTTTAGCTAGAAACTGTATTTTTGTCGATTTTTATTGAATTTGAACTATATTTCAACGTTTTTTGATGGTTCTGAGCCACCAAACACACTTAAAGCATGCAGAATCGACTCAGAATAGGAAAAGGAGACGTTTAGGTCAATTTTATGCATTCTGGCGTTCGTAGATACAAGAAAACTGTTAAAATTCTTCAGAAACGTCACTTTTGAAGTGTTTTCTTGTACTTTTAAGCCAATCAGATACCCTACGGGCTCGGAAAGTGCAACGAAACCATCAAATTTTAGCTAGAAACTGTATTTTTGTCGATTTTTATTGAATTTGAACTATATTTCAACGTTTTTTGATGGTTCTGAGCCACCAAACACACTTAAAGCATGCAGAATCGACTCAGAATAGGAAAAGGAGACGTTTAGGTCAATTTTATGCATTCTGGCGTTCGTAGATACAAGAAAACTGTTAAAATTCTTCTGAAACGTCACTTTTGAAGTGTTTTCTTGTACTTTTAAGCCAATCAGATACCCTACGGGCTCGGAAAGTGCAACGAAACCATCAAATTTTAGCTAGAAACTGTATTTTTGTCGATTTTTATTGAATTTGAACTATATTTCAACGTTTTTTGATGGTTCTGAGCCACCAAACACACTTAAAGCATGCAGAATCGACTCAGAATAGGAAAAGGAGACGTTTAGGTCAATTTTATGCATTCTGGCGTTCGTAGATACAAGAAAACTGTTAAAATTCTTCAGAAACGTCACTTTTGAAGTGTTTTCTTGTACTTTTAAGCCAATCAGATACCCTACGGGCTCGGAAAGTGCAACGAAACCATCAAATTTTAGCTAGAAACTGTATTTTTGTCGATTTTTATTGAATTTGAACTATATTTCAACGTTTTTTGATGGTTCTGAGCCACCAAACACACTTAAAGCATGCAGAATCGACTCAGAATAGGAAAAGGAGACGTTTAGGTCAATTTTATGCATTCTGGCGTTCGTAGATACAAGAAAACTGTTAAAATTCTTCAGAAACGTCACTTTTGAAGTGTTTTCTTGTACTTTTAAGCCAATCAGATACCCTACGGGCTCGGAAAGTGCAACGAAACCATCAAATTTTAGCTAGAAACTGTATTTTTGTCGATTTTTATTGAATTTGAACTATATTTCAACGTTTTTTGATGGTTCTGAGCCACCAAACACACTTAAAGCATGCAGAATCGACTCAGAATAGGAAAAGGAGACGTTTAGGTCAATTTTATGCATTCTGGCGTTCGTAGATACAAGAAAACTGTTAAAATTCTTCGGAAACGTCACTTTTGAAGTGTTTTCTTGTACTTTTAAGCCAATCAGATACCCTACGGGCTCGGAAAGTGCAACGAAACCATCAAATTGTAGCTAGAAACTGTATTTTTGTCGATTTTTATTGAATTTGAACTATATTTCAACGTTTTTTGATGGTTCTGAGCCACCAAACACACTTAAAGCATGCAGAATCGACTCAGAATAGGAAAAGGAGACGTTTAGGTCAATTTTATGCATTCTGGCGTTCGTAGATACAAGAAAACTGTTAAAATTCTTCAGAAACGTCACTTTTGAAGTGTTTTCTTGTACTTTTAAGGCAATCAGATACCCTACGGGCTCGGAAAGTGCAACGAAACCATCAAATTTTAGCTAGAAACTGTATTTTTGTCGATTTTTATTGAATTTGAACTATATTTCAACGTTTTTTGATGGTTCTGAGCCACCAAACACACTTAAAGCATGCAGAATCGACTCAGAATAGGAAAAGGAGACGTTTAGGTCAATTTTATGCATTCTGGCGTTCGTAGATACAAGAAAACTGTTAAAATTCTTCAGAAACGTCACTTTTGAAGTGTTTTCTTGTACTTTTAAGCCAATCAGATACCCTACGGGCTCGGAAAGTGCAACGAAACCATCAAATTTTAGCTAGAAACTGTATTTTTGTCGATTTTTATTGAATTTGAACTATATTTCAACGTTTTTTGATGGTTCTGAGCCACCAAACACACTTAAAGCATGCAGAATCGACTCAGAATAGGAAAAGGAGACGTTTAGGTCAATTTTATGCATTCTGGCGTTTGTAGATACAAGAAAACTGTTAAAATTCTTCAGAAACGTCACTTTTGAAGTGTTTTCTTGTACTTTTAAGCCAATCAGATACCCTACGGGCTCGGAAAGTGCAACGAAACCATCAAATTTTAGCTAGAAACTGTATTTTTGTCGATTTTTATTGAATTTGAACTATATTTCAACGTTTTTTGATGGTTCTGAGCCACCAAACACACTTAAAGCATGCAGAATCGACTCAGAATAGGAAAAGGAGACGTTTAGGTCAATTTTATGCATACTGGCGTTCGTAGATACAAGAAAACTGTTAAAATTCTTCAGAAACGTCACTTTTGAAGTGTTTTCTTGTACTTTTAAGCCAATCAGATACCCTACGGGCTCGGAAAGTGCAACGAAACCATCAAATTTTAGCTAGAAACTGTATTTTTGTCGATTTTTATTGAATTTGAACTATATTTCAACGTTTTTTGATGGTTCTGAGCCACCAAACACACTTAAAGCATGCAGAATCGACTCAGAATAGGAAAAGGAGACGTTTAGGTCAATTTTATGCATTCTGGCGTTCGTAGATACAAGAAAACTGTTAAAATTCTTCAGAAACGTCACTTTTGAAGTGTTTTCTTGTACTTTTAAGCCAATCAGATACCCTACGGGCTCGGAAAGTGCAACGAAACCATCAAATTTTAGCTAGAAACTGTATTTTTGTCAATTTTTATTGAATTTGATTTATATTTCAACGTTTTTTGATGGTTCTGAGCCACCAAACACACTTAAAGCATGCAGAATCGACTCAGAAAAGGAAAAGGAGACGTTTAGGTCAATTTTATGCATTCTGGCGTTCGTAGATACAAGAAAACTGTTAAAATTCTTCAGAAACGTCACTTTTGAAGTGTTTTCTTGTACTTTTAAGCCAATCAGATACCCAACGGGCTCGGAAAGTGCAACGAAACCATCAAATTTTAGCTAGAAACTGTATTTTTGTCGATTTTTATTGAATTTGAACTATATTTCAACGTTTTTTGATGGTTCTGAGCCACCAAACACACTTAAAGCATGCAGAATCGACTCAGAATAGGAAAAGGAGAAGTTTAGGTCAATTTTATGCATTCTGGCGTTCGTAGATACAAGAAAACTGTTAAAATTCTTCAGAAACGTCACTTTTGAAGTGTTTTCTTGTACTTTTAAGCCAATCAGATACCCGACGGGCTCGGAAAGTGCAACGAAACCATCAAATTTTAGCTAGAAACTGTATTTTTGTCGATTTTTATTGAATTTGAACTATATTTCAACGTTTTTTGATGGTTCTGAGCCACCAAACACACTTAAAGCATGCAGAATCGACTCAGAATAGGAAAAGGAGACGTTTAGGTCAATTTTATGCATTCTGGCGTTCGTAGATACAAGAAAACTGTTAAAATTCTTCAGAAACGTCACTTTTGAAGTGTTTTCTTGTACTTTTAAGCCAATCAGATACCCAACGGGCTCGGAAAGTGCAACGAAACCATCAAATTTTAGCTAGAAACTGTATTTTTGTCGATTTTTATTGAATTTGAACTATATTTCAACGTTTTTTGATGGTTCTGAGCCACCAAACACACTTAAAGCTTGCAGAATCGACTCAGAATAGGAAAAGGAGACGTTTAGGTCAATTTTATGCATTCTGGCGTTCGTAGATACAAGAAAACTGTTAAAATTCTTCAGAAACGTCACTTTTGAAGTGTTTTCTTGTAATTTTAAGCCAATCAGATACCCTACGGGCTCGGAAAGTGCAACGAAACCATCAAATTTTAGCTAGAAACTGTATTTTTGTCGATTTTTATTGAATTTGAACTATATTTCAACGTTTTTTGATGGTTCTGAGCCACCAAACACACTTAAAGCATGCAGAATCGACTCAGAATAGGAAAAGGAGACGTTTAGGTCAATTTTATGCATTCTGGCGTTCGTAGAAACAAGAAAACTGTTAAAATTCTTCAGAAACGTCACTTTTGAAGTGTTTTCTTGTACTTTTAAGCCAATCAGATACCCTACGGGCTCGGAAAGTGCAACGAAACCATCAAATTTTAGCTAGAAACTGTATTTTTGTCGATTTTTATTGAATTTGAACTATATTTCAACGTTTTTTGATGGTTCTGAGCCACCAAACACACTTAAAGCATGCAGAATCGACTCAGAATAGGAAAAGGAGACGTTTAGGTCAATTTTATGCATTCTGGCGTTCGTAGATACAAGAAAACTGTTAAAATTCTTCAGAAACGTCACTTTTGAAGTGTTTTCTTGTACTTTTAAGCCAATCAGATACCCTACGGGCTCGGAAAGTGCAACGAAACCATCAAATAATTAGCTAGAAACTGTATTTTTGTCGATTTTTATTGAATTTGAACTATATTTCAACGTTTTTTGATGGTTCTGAGCCACCAAACACACTTAAAGCATGCAGAATCGACTCAGAATAGGAAAAGGAGACGTTTAGGTCAATTTTATGCATTCTGGCGTTCGTAGATACAAGAAAACTGTTAAAATTCTTCAGAAACGTCACTTTTGAAGTGTTTTCTTGTACTTTTAAGCCAATCAGATACCCTACGGGCTCGGAAAGTGCAACGAAACCATCAAATTTTAGCTAGAAACTGTATTTTGTCGATTTTTATTGAATTTGAACTATATTTCAACGTTTTTTGATGGTTCTGAGCCACCAAACACACTTAAAGCATGCAGAATCGACTCAGAATAGGAAAAGGAGACGCTTAGGTCAATTTTATGCATTCTGGCGTTCGTAGATACAAGAAAACTGTTAAAATTCTTCAGAAACGTCACTTTTGAAGTGTTTTCTTGTACTTTTAAGCCAATCAGATACCCTACGGGCTCGGAAAGTGCAACGAAACCATCAAATTTTAGCTAGAAACTGTATTTTTGTCGATTTTTATTGAATTTGAACTATATTTCAACGTTTTTTGATGGTTCTGAGCCACCAAACACACTTAAAGCATGCAGAATCGACTCAGAATAGGAAAAGGAGACGTTTAGGTCAATTTTATGCATTCTGGCGTTCGTAGATACAAGAAAACTGTTAAAATTCTTCAGAAACGTCACTTTTGAAGTGTTTTCTTGTACTTTTAAACCAATCAGATACCCTACGGGCTCGGAAAGTGCAACGAAACCATCAAATTTTAGCTAGAAACTGTATTTTTGTCGATTTTTATTGAATTTGAACTATTTTTCAACGTTTTTTGATGGTTCTGAGCCACCAAACACACTTAAAGCATGCAGAATCGACTCAGAATAGGAAAAGGAGAAGTTTAGGTCAATTTTATGCATTCTGGCGTTCGTAGATACAAGAAAACTGTTAAAATTCTTCAGAAACGTCACTTTTGAAGTGTTTTCTTGTACTTTTAAGCCAATCAGATACCCTACGGGCTCGGAAAGTGCAACGAAACCATCAAATTTTAGCTAGAAACTGTATTTTTGTCGATTTTTATTGAATTTGAACTATATTTCAACGTTTTTTGATGGTTCTGAGCCACCAAACACACTTAAAGCATGCAGAATCGACTCAGAATAGGAAAAGGAGACGTTTAGGTCAATTTTATGCATTCTGGCGTTCGTAGATACAAGAAAACTGTTAAAGTTCTTCAGAAACGTCACTTTTGAAATGTTTTCTTGTACTTTTAAGCCAATCAGATACCCTACGGGCTCGGAAAGTGCAACGAAACCATCAAATTTTAGCTAGAAACTGTATTTTTGTCGATTTTTATTGAATTTGAACTATATTTCAACGTTTTTTGATGGTTCTGAGCCACCAAACACACTTAAAGCATGCAGAATCGACTCAGAATAGGAAAAGGAGACGTTTAGGTCAATTTTATGCATTCTGGCGTTCGTAGATACAAGAAAACTGTTAAAATTCTTCAGAAACGTCACTTTTGAAGTGTTTTCTTGTACTTTTAAACCAATCAGATACCCTACGGGCTCGGAAAGTGCAACGAAACCATCAAATTTTAGCTAGAAACTGTATTTTTGTCGATTTTTATTGAATTTGAACTATTTTTCAACGTTTTTTGATGGTTCTGAGCCACCAAACACACTTAAAGCATGCAGAATCGACTCAGAATAGGAAAAGGAGAAGTTTAGGTCAATTTTATGCATTCTGGCGTTCGTAGATACAAGAAAACTGTTAAAATTCTTCAGAAACGTCACTTTTGAAGTGTTTTCTTGTACTTTTAAGCCAATCAGATACCCTACGGGCTCGGAAAGTGCAACGAAACCATCAAATTTTAGCTAGAAACTGTATTTTTGTCGATTTTTATTGAATTTGAACTATATTTCAACGTTTTTTGATGGTTCTGAGCCACCAAACACACTTAAAGCATGCAGAATCGACTCAGAATAGGAAAAGGAGACGTTTAGGTCAATTTTATGCATTCTGGCGTTCGTAGATACAAGAAAACTGTTAAAGTTCTTCAGAAACGTCACTTTTGAAATGTTTTCTTGTACTTTTAAGCCAATCAGATACCCTACGGGCTCGGAAAGTGCAACGAAACCATCAAATTTTAGCTAGAAACTGTATTTTTGTCGATTTTTATTGAATTTGAACTATATTTCAACGTTTTTTGATGGTTCTGAGCCACCAAACACACTTAAAGCATGCAGAATCGACTCAGAATAGGAAAAGGAGACGTTTAGGTCAATTTTATGCATTCTGGCGTTCGTAGATACAAGAAAACTGTTAAAATTCTTCAGAAACGTCACTTTTGAAGTGTTTTCTTGTACTTTTAAGCCAATCAGATACCCTACGGGCTCGGAAAGTGCAACGAAACCATCAAATTTTAGCTAGAAACTGTATTTTTGTCGATTTTTATTGAATTTGAACTATATTTCAACGTTTTTTGATGGTTCTGAGCCACCAAACACACTTAAAGCATGCAGAATCGACTCAGAATAGGAAAAGGAGACGTTTAGGTCAATTTTATGCATTCTGGCGTTCGTAGATACAAGAAAACTGTTAAAATTCTTCAGAAACGTCACTTTTGAAGTGTTTTCTTGTACTTTTAAGCCAATCAGATACCCTACGGGCTCGGAAAGTGCAACGAAACCATCAAATTTTAGCTAGAAACTGTATTTTTGTCGATTTTTATTGAATTTGAACTATATTTCAACGTTTTTTGATGGTTCTGAGCCACCAAACACACTTAAAGCATGCAGAATCGACTCAGAATAGGAAAAGGAGACGTTTAGGTCAATTTTATGCATTCTGGCGTTCGTAGATACAAGAAAACTGTTAAAATTCTTCAGAAACGTCACTTTTGAAGTGTTTTCTTGTACTTTTAAGCCAATCAGATACCCTACGGGCTCGGAAAGTGCAACGAAACCATCAAATTTTAGCTAGAAACTGTATTTTTGTCGATTTTTATTGAATTTGAACTATATTTCAACGTTTTTTGATGGTTCTGAGCCACCAAACACACTTAAAGCATGCAGAATCGACTCAGAATAGGAAAAGGAGACGTTTAGGTCAATTTTATGCATTCTGGCGTTCGTAGATACAAGAAAACTGTTAAAATTCTTCAGAAACGTCACTTTTGAAGTGTTTTCTTGTACTTTTAAGCCAATCAGATACCCTACGGGCTCGGAAAGTGCAACGAAACCATCAAATTTTAGCTAGAAACTGTATTTTTGTCGATTTTTATTGAATTTGAACTATATTTCAACGTTTTTTGATGGTTCTGAGCCACCAAACACACTTAAAGCATGCAGAATCGACTCAGAATAGGAAAAGGAGACGTTTAGGTCAATTTTATGCATTCTGGCGTTCGTAGATACAAGAAAACTGTTAAAATTCTTCAGAAACGTCACTTTTGAAGTGTTTTCTTGTACTTTTAAGCCAATCAGATACCCTACGGGCTCGGAAAGTGCAACGAAACCATCAAATTTTAGCTAGAAACTGTATTTTTGTATATTTTTATTGAATTTGAACTATATTTCAACGTTTTTTAATGGTTCTGAGCCACCAAACACACTTAAAGCCTGCAGAATCGACTCAGAATAGGAAAAGGAGACGTTTAGGTCAATTTTATGCATTCTGGCGTTCGTAGATACAAGAAAACTGTTAAAATTCTTCAGAAACGTCACTTTTGAAGTGTTTTCTTGTACTTTTAAGCCAATCAGATACCCTACGGGCTCGGAAAGTGCAACGAAACCATCAAATTTTAGCTAGAAACTGTATTTTTGTCGATTTTTATTGAATTTGAACTATATTTCAACGTTTTTTGATGGTTCTGAGCCACCAAACACACTTAAAGCATGCAGAATCGACTCAGAATAGGAAAAGGAGACGTTTAGGTCAATTTTATGCATTCTGGCGTTCGTAGATACAAGAAAACTGTTAAAATTCTTCAGAAACGTCACTTTTGAAGTGTTTTCTTGTACTTTTAAGCCAATCAGATACCCTACGGGCTCGGAAAGTGCAACGAAACCATCAAATTTTAGCTAGAAACTGTATTTTTGTCGATTTTTATTGAATTTGAACTATATTTCAACGTTTTTTGATGGTTCTGAGCCACCAAACACACTTAAAGCATGCAGAATCGACTCAGAATAGGAAAAGGAGACGTTTAGGTCAATTTTATGCATTCTGGCGTTCGTAGATACAAGAAAACTGTTAAAATTCTTCAGAAACGTCACTTTTGAAGTGTTTTCTTGTACTTTTAAGCCAATCAGATACCCTACGGGCTCGGAAAGTGCAACGAAACCATCAAATTTTAGCTAGAAACTGTATTTTTGTCGATTTTTATTGAATTTGAACTATATTTCAACGTTTTTTGATGGTTCTGAGCCACCAAACACACTTAAAGCATGCAGAATCGACTCAGAATAGGAAAAGGAGACGTTTAGGTCAATTTTATGCATTCTGGCATTCGTAGATACAAGAAAACTGTTAAAATTCTTCAGAAACGTCACTTTTGAAGTGTTTTCTTGTACTTTTAAGCCAATCAGATACCCTACGGGCTCGGAAAGTGCAACGAAACCATCAAATTTTAGCTAGAAACTGTATTTTTGTCGATTTTTATTGAATTTGAACTATATTTCAACGTTTTTTGATGGTTCTGAGCCACCAAACACACTTAAAGCATGCAGAATCGACTCAGAATAGGAAAAGGAGACGTTTAGGTCAATTTTATGCATTCTGGCGTTCGTAGATACAAGAAAACTGTTAAAATTCTTCAGAAACGTCACTTTTGAAGTGTTTTCTTGTACTTTTAAGCCAATCAGATACCCTACGGGCTCGGAAAGTGCAACGAAACCATCAAATTTTAGCTAGAAACTGTATTTTTGTATATTTTTATTGAATTTGAACTATATTTCAACGTTTTTTGATGGTTCTGAGCCACCAAACACACTTAAAGCCTGCAGAATCGACTCAGAATAGGAAAAGGAGACGTTTAGGTCAATTTTATGCATTCTGGCGTTCGTAGATACAAGAAAACTGTTAAAATTCTTCAGAAACGTCACTTTTGAAGTGTTTTCTTGTACTTTTAAGCCAATCAGATACCCTACGGGCTCGGAAAGTGCAACGAAACCATCAAATTTTAGCTAGAAACTGTATTTTTGTCGATTTTTATTGAATTTGAACTATATTTCAACGTTTTTTGATGGTTCTGAGCCACCAAACACACTTAAAGCATGCAGAATCGACTCAGAATAGGAAAAGGAGACGTTTAGGTCAATTTTATGCATTCTGGCGTTCGTAGATACAAGAAAACTGTTAAAATTCTTCAGAAACGTCACTTTTGAAGTGTTTTCTTGTACTTTTAAGCCAATCAGATACCCTACGGGCTCGGAAAGTGCAACGAAACCATCAAATTTTAGCTAGAAACTGTATTTTTGTCGATTTTTATTGAATTTGAACTATATTTCAACGTTTTTTGATGGTTCTGAGCCACCAAACACACTTAAAGCATGCAGAATCGACTCAGAATAGGAAAAGGAGACGTTTAGGTCAATTTTATGCATTCTGGCGTTCGTAGATACAAGAAAACTGTTAAAATTCTTCAGAAACGTCACTTTTGAAGTGTTTTCTTGTACTTTTAAGCCAATCAGATACCCTACCGGCTCGGAAAGTGCAACGAAACCATCAAATTTTAGCTAGAAACTGTATTTTTGTCGATTTTTATTGAATTTGAACTATATTTCAACGTTTTTTGATGGTTCTGAGCCACCAAACACACTTAAAGCATGCAGAATCGACTCAGAATAGGAAAAGGAGACGTTTAGGTCAATTTTATGCATTCTGGCGTTCGTAGATACAAGAAAACTGTTAAAATTCTTCGGAAACGTCACTTTTGAAGTGTTTTCTTGTACTTTTAAGCCAATCAGATACCCTACGGGCTCGGAAAGTGCAACGAAACCATCAAATTTTAGCTAGAAACTGTATTTTTGTCGATTTTTATTGAATTTGAACTATATTTCAAGGTTTTTTGATGGTTCTGAGCCACCAAACACACTTAAAGCATGCAGAATCGACTCAGAATAGGAAAAGGAGACGTTTAGGTCAATTTTATGCATTCTGGCGTTCGTAGATACAAGAAAACTGTTAAAATTCTTCAGAAACGTCACTTTTGAAGTGTTTTCTTGTACTTTTAAGCCAATCAGATACCCTACGGGCTCGGAAAGTGCAACCAAACCATCAAATTTTAGCTAGAAACTGTATTTTTGTCGATTTTTATTGAATTTGAACTATATTTCAACGTTTTTTGATGGTTCTGAGCCACCAAACACACTTAAAGCATGCAGAATCGACTCAGAATAGAAAAAGGAGACGTTTAGGTCAATTTTATGCATTCTGGCGTTCGTAGATACAAGAAAACTGTTAAAATTCTTCAGAAACGTCACTTTTGAAGTGTTTTCTTGTACTTTTAAGCCAATCAGATACCCTACGGGCTCGGAAAGTGCAACCAAACCATCGAATTTTAGCTAGAAACTGTATTTTTGTCGATTTTTATTGAATTTGAACTATATTTCAACGTTTTTTGATGGTTCTGAGCCACCAAACACACTTAAAGCATGCAGAATCGACTCAGAATAGGAAAAGGAGACGTTTAGGTCAATTTTATGCATTCTGGCGTTCGTAGATACAAGAAAACTGTTAAAATTCTTCAGAAACGTCACTTTTGAAGTGTTTTCTTGTACTTTTAAGCCAATCAGATACCCTACGGGCTCGGAAAGTGCAACGAAACCATCAATTTTAGCTAGAAACTGTATTTTTGTCGATTTTTATTGAATTTGAACTATATTTCAACGTTTTTTGATGGTTCTGAGCCACCAAACACACTTAAAGCATGCAGAATCGACTCAGAATAGGAAAAGGAGACGTTTAGGTCAATTTTATGCATTCTGGCGTTCGTAGATACAAGAAAACTGTTAAAATTCTTCAGAAACGTCACTTTTGAAGTGTTTTCTTGTACTTTTAAGCCAATCAGATGCCCTACGGGCTCGGAAAGTGCAACGAAACCATCAATTTTAGCTAGAAACTGTATTTTTGTCGATTTTTATTGAATTTGAACTATATTTCAACGTTTTTTGATGGTTCTGAGCCACCAAACACACTTAAAGCATGCAGAATCGACTCAGAATAGGAAAAGGAGACGTTTAGGTCAATTTTATGCATTCTGGCGTTCGTAGATACAAGAAAACTGTTAAAATTCTTCAGAAACGTCACTTTTGAAGTGTTTTCTTTTACTTTTAAGCCAATCAGATACCCTACGGGCTCGGAAAGTGCAACGAAACCATCAAATTTTAGCTAGAAACTGTATTTTTGTCGATTTTTATTGAATTTGAACTATATTTCAACGTTTTTTGATGGTTCTGAGCCACCAAACACACTTAAAGCATGCAGAATCGACTCAGAATAGGAAAAGGAGACGTTTAGGTCAATTTTATGCATTCTGGCGTTCGTAGATACAAGAAAACTGTTAAAATTCTTCAGAAACGTCACTTTTGAAGTGTTTTCTTGTACTTTTAAGCCAATCAGATACCCTACGGGCTCGGAAAGTGCAACGAAACCATCAAATTTTAGCTAGAAACTGTATTTTTGTCGATTTTTATTGAATTTGAACTATATTTCAACGTTTTTTGATGGTTCTGAGCCACCAAACACACTTAAAGCATGCAGAATCGACTCAGAATAGGAAAAGGAGACGTTTAGGTCAATTTTATGCATTCTGGCGTTCGTAGATACAAGAAAACTGTTAAAATTCTTCAGAAACGTCCCTTTTGAAGTGTTTTCTTGTACTTTTAAGCCAATCAGATACCCTACGGGCTCGGAAAGTGCAACGAAACCATCAAATTTTAGCTAGAAACTGTATTTTTGTCGATTTTTATTGAATTTGAACTATATTTCAACGTTTTTTGATGGTTCTGAGCCACCAAACACACTTAAAGCATGCAGAATCGACTCAGAATAGGAAAAGGAGACGTTTAGGTCAATTTTATGCATTCTGGCGTTCGTAGATACAAGAAAACTGTTAAAATTCTTCAGAAACGTCACTTTTGAAGTGTTTTCTTGTACTTTTAAGCCAATCAGATACCCTTCGGGCTCGGAAAGTGCAACGAAACCATCAAATTTTAGCTAGAAACTGTATTTTTGTCGATTTTTATTGAATTTGAACTATATTTCAACGTTTTTTGATGGTTCTGAGCCACCAAACACACTTAAAGCATGCAGAATCGACTCAGAATAGGAAAAGGAGACGTTTAGGTCAATTTTATGCATTCTGGCGTTCGTAGATGCAAGAAAACTGTTAAAATTCTTCAGAAACGTCACTTTTGAAGTGTTTTCTTGTACTTTTAAGCCAATCAGATACCCTACGGGCTCGAAAGTGCAACGAAACCATCAAATTTTAGCTAGAAACTGTATTTTTGTCGATTTTTATTGAATTTGAACTATATTTCAAAGTTTTTTGATGGTTCTGAGCCACCAAACACACTTAAAGCATGCAGAATCGACTCAGAATAGGAAAAGGAGACGTTTAGGTCAATTTTATGCATTCTGGCGTTCGTAGATACAAGAAAACTGTTAAAATTCTTCAGAAACGTCACTTTTGAAGTGTTTTCTTGTACTTTTAAACCAATCAGATACCCTACGGGCTCGGAAAGTGCAACGAAACCATCAAATTTTAGCTAGAAACTGTATTTTTGTCGATTTTTATTGAATTTGAACTATATTTCAACGTTTTTTGATGGTTCTTAGCCACCAAACACACTTAAAGCATGCAGAATCGACTCAGAATAGGAAAAGGAGACGTTTAGGTCAATTTTATGCATTCTGGCGTTCGTAGATACAAGAAAACTGTTAAAATTCTTCAGAAACGTCACTTTTGAAGTGTTTTCTTGTACTTTTAAGCCAATCAGATACCCTACGGGCTCGGAAAGTGCAACGAAACCATCAAATTTTAGCTAGAAACTGTATTTTTGTCGATTTTTATTGAATTTGAACTATATTTCAACGTTTTTTGATGGTTCTGAGCCACCAAACACACTTAAAGCATGCAGAATCGACTCAGAATAGGAAAAGGAGACGTTTAGGTCAATTTTATGCATTCTGGCGTTCGTAGATACAAGAAAACTGTTAAAATTCTTCAGAAACGTCACTTTTGAAGTGTTTTCTTGTACTTTTAAGCCAATCAGATACCCTACGGGCTCGGAAAGTGCAACGAAACCATCAAATTTTAGCTAGAAACTGTATTTTTGTAGATTTTTATTGAATTTGAACTATATTTCAACGTTTTTTGATGGTTCTGAGCTACCAAACACACTTAAAGCATGCAGAATCGACTCAGAATAGGAAAAGGAGACGTTTAGGTCAATTTTATGCATTCTGGCGTTCGTAGATACAAGAAAACTGTTAAAATTCTTCAGAAACGTCACTTTTGAAGTGTTTTCTTGTACTTTTAAACCAATCAGATACACTACGGGCTCGGAAAGTGCAACGAAACCATCAAATTTTAGCTAGAAACTGTATTTTTGTCGATTTTTATTGAATTTGAACTATATTTCAACGTTTTTTGATGGTTCTGAGCCACCAAACACACTTAAAGCATGCAGAATCGACTCAGAATAGGAAAAGGAGACGTTTAGGTCAATTTTATGCATTCTGGCGTTCGTAGATACAAGAAAACTGTTAAAATTCTTCAGAAACGTCACTTTTGAAGTGTTTTCTTGTACTTTTAAGCCAATCAGATACCCTACGGGCTCGGAAAGTGCAACGAAACCATCAAATTTTAGCTAGAAACTGTATTTTTGTCGATTTTTATTGAATTTGAACTATATTTCAACGTTTTTTGATGGTTCTGAGCCACCAAACACACTTAAAGCATGCAGAATCGACTCAGAATAGGAAAAGGAGACGTTTAGGTCAATTTTATGCATTCTGGCGTTCGTAGATACAAGAAAACTGTTAAAATTCTTCAGAAACGTCACTTTTGAAGTGTTTTCTTGTACTTTTAAGCCAATCAGATACCCTACGGGCTCGGAAAGTGCAACGAAACCATCAAATTTTAGCTAGAAACTGTATTTTTGTCGATTTTTATTGAATTTGAACTATATTTCAACGTTTTTTGATGGTTCTGAGCCACCAAACACACTTAAAGCATGCAGAATCGACTCAGAATAGGAAAAGGAGACGTTTAGGTCAATTTTATGCATTCTGGCGTTCGTAGATACAAGAAAACTGTTAAAATTCTTCAGAAACGTCACTTTTGGTTTTCTTGTACTTTTAAGCCAATCAGATACCCTACGGGCTCGGAAAGTGCAACGAAAACATCAAATTTTAGCTAGAAACTGTATTTTTGTCGATTTTTATTGAATTTGAACTATATTTCAACGTTTTTTGATGGTTCTGAGCCACCAAACACACTTAAAGCATGCAGAATCGACTCAGAATAGGAAAAGGAGACGTTTAGGTCAATTTTATGCATTCTGGCGTCCGTAGATACAAGAAAACTGTTAAAATTCTTCAGAAACGTCACTTTTGAAGTGTTTTCTTGTACTTTTAAGCCAATCAGATACCCTACGGGCTCGGAAAGTGCAACGAAACCATCAAATTTTAGCTAGAAACTGTATTTTTGTCGATTTTTATTGAATTTGAACTATATTTCAACGTTTTTTGATGGTTCTGAGCCACCAAACACACTTAAAGCATGCAGAATCGACTCAGAATAGGAAAAGGAGACGTTTAGGTCAATTTTATGCATTCTGGCGTTCGTAGATACAAGAAAACTGTTAAAATTCTTCAGAAACGTCACTTTTGAAGTGTTTTCTTGTAATTTTAAGCCAATCAGATACCCTACGGGCTTGGAAAGTGCAACGAAACCATCAAATTTTAGCTAGAAACTGTATTTTTGTCGATTTTTATTGAATTTGAACTATATTTCAACGTTTTTTGATGGTTCTGAGCCACCAAACACACTTAAAGCATGCAGAATCGACTCAGAATAGGAAAAGGAGACGTTTAGGTCAATTTTATGTATTCTGGCGTTCGTAGATACAAGAAAACTGTTAAAATTCTTCAGAAACGTCACTTTTGAAGTGTTTTCTTGTACTTTTAAGCCAATCAGATACCCTACGGGCTCGGAAAGTGCATCGAAACCATCAAATTTTAGCTAGAAACTGTATTTTTGTCGATTTTTATTGAATTTGAACTATATTTCAACGTTTTTTGATGGTTCTGAGCCACCAAACACACTTAAAGCATGCAGAATCGACTCAGAATAGGAAAAGGAGACGTTTAGGTCAATTTTATGCATTCTGGCGTTCGTAGATACAAGAAAACTGTTAAAATTCTTCAGAAACGTCACTTTTGAAGTGTTTTCTTGTACTTTTAAGCCAATCAGATACCCTACGGGCTCGGAAAGTGCAACGAAACCATCAAATTTTAGCTAGAAACTGTATTTTTGTCGATTTTTATTGTTTTATTGAATTTGAACTATATTTCAACGTTTTTTGATGGTTCTGAGCCACCAAACACACTTAAAGCATGCAGAATCGACTCAGAATAGGAAAAGGAGACGTTTAGGTCAATTTTATGCATTCTGGCGTTCGTAGATACAAGAAAACTGTTAAAATTCTTCAGAAACATCACTTTTGAAGTGTTTTCTTGTACTTTTAAGCCAATCAGATACCCAACGGGCTCGGAAAGTGCAACGAAACCATCAAATTTTAACTAGAAACTGTATTTTTGTCGATTTTTATTGAATTTGAACTATATTTCAACGTTTTTTGATGGTTCTGAGCCACCAAACACACTTAAAGCATGCAGAATCGACTCAGAATATTAAAAGGAGACGTTTAGGTCAATTTTATGCATTCTGGCGTTCGTAGATACAAGAAAACTGTTAAAATTCTTCAGAAACGTCACTTTTGAAGTGTTTTCTTGTACTTTTAAGCCAATCAGATACCCTACGGGCTCGGAAAGTGCAACGAAACCATCAAATTTTAGCTAGAAACTGTATTTTTGTCGATTTTTATTGAATTTGAACTATATTTCAACGTTTTTTGATGGTTCTGAGCCACCAAACACACTTAAAGCATGCAGAATCGACTCAGAATAGGAAAAGGAGACGTTTAGGTCAATTTTATGCATTCTGGCGTTCGTAGATACAAGAAAACTGTTAAAATTCTTCAGAAACGTCACTTTTGAAGTGTTTTCTTGTACTTTTAAGCCAATCAGATACCCTACGGGCTCGGAAAGTGCAACGAAACCATCAAATTTTAGCTAGAAACTGTATTTTTGTCGATTTTTATTGAATTTGAACTATATTTCAACGTTTTTTGATGGTTCTGAGCCACCAAACACACTTAAAGCATGCAGAATCGACTCGGAATAGGAAAAGGAGACGTTTAGGTCAATTTTATGCATTCTGGCGTTCGTAGATACAAAAAAACTGTTAAAATTCTTCAGAAACGTCACTTTTGAAGTGTTTTCTTGTACTTTTAAGCCAATCAGATACCCTACGGGCTCGGATGTGCAACGAAACCATCAAATTTTAGCTAGAAACTGTATTTTTGTCGATTTTTATTGAATTTGAACTATATTTCAACGTTTTTTGATGGTTCTGAGCCACCAAACACACTTAAAGCATGCAGAATCGACTCAGAATAGGAAAAGGAGACGTTTAGGTCAATTTTATGCATTCTGGCGTTCGTTGATACAAGAAAACTGTTAAAATTCTTCAGAAACGTCACTTTTGAAGTGTTTTCTTGTACTTTTAAGCCAATCAGATACCCTACGGGCTCGGAAAGTGCAACGAAACCATCAAATTTTAGCTAGAAACTGTATTTTTGTCGATTTTTATTGAATTTGAACTATATTTCAACGTTTTTTGATGGTTCTGAGCCACCAAACACACTTAAAGCATGCAGAATCGACTCAGAATAGGAAAAGGAGACGTTTAGGTCAATTTTATGCATTCTGGCGTTCGTAGATACAAGAAAACTGTTAAAATTCTTCAGAAACGTCACTTTTGAAGTGTTTTCTTGTACTTTTAAGCCAATCAGATACCCTACGGGCTCGGACGAAACCATCAAATTTTAGCTAGAAACTGTATTTTTGTCGATTTTTATTGAATTTGAACTATATTTCAACGTTTTTTGATGGTTCTGAGCCACCAAACACACTTAAAGCATGCAGAATCGACTCAGAATAGGAAAAGGAGACGTTTAGGTCAATTTTATGCATTCTGGCGTTCGTAGATACAAGAAAACTGTTAAAATTCTTCAGAAACGTCACTTTTGAAGTGTTTTCTTGTACTTTTAAGCCAATCAGATACCCTACGGGCTCGGAAAGTGCAACGAAACCATCAAATTTTAGCTAGAAACTGTATTTTTGTCGATTTTTATTGAATTTGAACTATATTTCAACGTTTTTTGATGGTTCTGAGCCACCAAACACACTTAAAGCATGCAGAATAGACTCAGAATAGGAAAAGGAGACGTTTAGGTCAATTTTATGCATTCTGGCGTTCGTAGATACAAGAAAACTGTTAAAATTCTTCAGAAACGTCACTTTTGAAGTGTTTTCTTGTACTTTTAAGCCAATCAGATACCCTACGGGCTCGGAAAGTGCAACGAAACCATCAAATTTTAGCTAGAAACTGTATTTCTGTCGATTTTTATTGAATTTGAACTATATTTCAACGTTTTTTGATGGTTCTGAGCCACCAAACACACTTAAAGCATGCAGAATCGACTCAGAATAGGAAAAGGAGACGTTTAGGTCAATTTTATGCATTCTGGCGTTCGTAGATACAAGAAAACTGTTAAAATTCTTCAGAAACGTCACTTTTGAAGTGTTTTCTTGTACTTTTAAGCCAATCAGATACCCTACGGGCTCGGAAAGTGCAACGAAACCATCAAATTTTAGCTAGAAACTGTATTTTTGTCGATTTTTATTGAATTTGAACTATATTTCAACGTTTTTTGATGGTTCTGAGCCACCAAACACACTTAAAGCATGCAGAATCGACTCAGAATAGGAAAAGGAGACGTTTAGGTCAATTTTATGCATTCTGGCGTTCGTAGATACAAGAAAACTGTTAAAATTCTTCAGAAACGTCACTTTTGAAGTGTTTTCTTGTACTTTTAAGCCAATCAGATACCCTACGGGCTCGGAAAGTGCAACGAAACCATCAAATTTTAGCTAGAAACTGTATTTCTGTCGATTTTTATTGAATTTGAACTATATTTCAACGTTTTTTGATGGTTCTGAGCCACCAAACACACTTAAAGCATGCAGAATCGACTCAGAATAGGAAAAGGAGACGTTTAGGTCAATTTTATGCATTCTGGCGTTCGTAGATACAAGAAAACTGTTAAAATTCTTCAGAAACGTCACTTTTGAAGTGTTTTCTTGTACTTTTAAGCCAATCAGATACCCTACGGGCTCGGAAAGTGCAACGAAACCATCAAATTTTAGCTAGAAACTGTATTTTTGTCGATTTTTATTGAATTTGAACTATATTTCAACGTTTTTTGATGGTTCTGAGCCACCAAACACACTTAAAGCATGCAGAATCGACTCAGAATAGGAAAAGGAGACGTTTAGGTCAATTTTATGCATTCTGGCGTTCGTAGATACAAGAAAACTGTTAAAATTCTTCAGAAACGTCACTTTTGAAGTGTTTTCTTGTACTTTTAAGCCAATCAGATACCCTACGGGCTCGGAAAGTGCAACGAAACCATCAAATTTTAGCTAGAAACTGTATTTTTGTCGATTTTTATTGAATTTGAACTATATTTCAACGTTTTTTGATGGTTCTGAGCCACCAAACACACTTAAAGCATGCAGAATCGACTCAGAATAGGAAAAGGAGACGTTTAGGTCAATTTTATGCATTCTGGCGTTCGTAGATACAAGAAAACTGTTAAAATTCTTCAGAAACGTCACTTTTGAAGTGTTTTCTTGTACTTTTAAGCCAATCAGATACCCTACGGGCTCGGAAAGTGCAACGAAACCATCAAATTTTAGCTAGAAACTGTATTTTTGTCGATTTTTATTGAATTTGAACTATATTTCAACGTTTTTTGATGGTTCTGAGCCACCAAACACACTTAAAGCATGCAGAATAGACTCAGAATAGGAAAAGGAGACGTTTAGGTCAATTTTATGCATTCTGGCGTTCGTAGATACAAGAAAACTGTTAAAATTCTTCAGAAACGTCACTTTTGAAGTGTTTTCTTGTACTTTTAAGCCAATCAGATACCCTACGGGCTCGGAAAGTGCAACGAAACCATCAAATTTTAGCTAGAAACTGTATTTCTGTCGATTTTTATTGAATTTGAACTATATTTCAACGTTTTTTGATGGTTCTGAGCCACCAAACACACTTAAAGCATGCAGAATCGACTCAGAATAGGAAAAGGAGACGTTTAGGTCAATTTTATGCATTCTGGCGTTCGTAGATACAAGAAAACTGTTAAAATTCTTCAGAAACGTCACTTTTGAAGTGTTTTCTTGTACTTTTAAGCCAATCAGATACCCTACGGGCTCGGAAAGTGCAACGAAACCATCAAATTTTAGCTAGAAACTGTATTTTTGTCGATTTTTATTGAATTTGAACTATATTTCAACGTTTTTTGATGGTTCTGAGCCACCAAACACACTTAAAGCATGCAGAATCGACTCAGAATAGGAAAAGGAGACGTTTAGGTCAATTTTATGCATTCTGGCGTTCGTAGATACAAGAAAACTGTTAAAATTCTTCAGAAACGTCACTTTTGAAGTGTTTTCTTGTACTTTTAAGCCAATCAGATACCCTACGGGCTCGGAAAGTGCAACGAAACCATCAAATTTTAGCTAGAAACTGTATTTCTGTCGATTTTTATTGAATTTGAACTATATTTCAACGTTTTTTGATGGTTCTGAGCCACCAAACACACTTAAAGCATGCAGAATCGACTCAGAATAGGAAAAGGAGACGTTTAGGTCAATTTTATGCATTCTGGCGTTCGTAGATACAAGAAAACTGTTAAAATTCTTCAGAAACGTCACTTTTGAAGTGTTTTCTTGTACTTTTAAGCCAATCAGATACCCTACGGGCTCGGAAAGTGCAACGAAACCATCAAATTTTAGCTAGAAACTGTATTTTTGTCGATTTTTATTGAATTTGAACTATATTTCAACGTTTTTTGATGGTTCTGAGCCACCAAACACACTTAAAGCATGCAGAATCGACTCAGAATAGGAAAAGGAGACGTTTAGGTCAATTTTATGCATTCTGGCGTTCGTAGATACAAGAAAACTGTTAAACTTCTTCAGAAACGTCACTTTTGAAGTGTTTTCTTGTACTTTTAAGCCAATCAGATACCCAACGGGCTCGGAAAGTGCAACGAAACCATCAAATTTTAGCTAGAAACTGTATTTTTGTCGATTTTTATTGAATTTGAACTATATTTCAACGTTTTTTGATGGTTCTGAGCCACCAAACACACTTAAAGCATGCAGAATCGACTCAGAATAGGAAAAGGAGATGTTTAGGTCAATTTTATGCATTCTGGCGTTCGTAGATCCAAGAAAACTGTTAAAATTCTTCAGAAACGTCACTTTTGAAGTGTTTTCTTGTGCTTTTAAGCCAATCAGATACCCTACGGGCTCGGAAAGTGCAACGAAACCATCAAATTTTAGCTAGAAACTGTATTTTTGTCGATTTTTATTGAAATTGAACTATATTTCAACGTTTTTTGATGGTTCTGAGCCACCAAACACACTTAAAACATGCAGAATCGACTCAGAATAGGAAAAGGAGACGTTTAGGTCAATTTTATGCATTCTGGCGTTCGTAGATACAAGAAAACTGTTAAAATTCTTCAGAAACGTCACTTTTGAAGTGTTTTCTTGTACTTTTAAGCCAATCAGATACCCTACGGGCTCGGAAAGTGCAACGAAACCATCAAATTTTAGCTAGAAACTGTATTTTTGTCGATTTTTATTGAATTTGAACTATATTTCAACGTTTTTTGATGGTTCTGAGCCACCAAACACACTTAAAGCATGCAGAATCGACTCAGAATAGGAAAAGGAGACGTTTAGGTCAATTTTATGCATTCTGGCGTTCGTAGATACAAGAAAACTGTTAAAATTCTTCAGAAACGTCACTTTTGAAGTGTTTTCTTGTACTTTTAAGCCAATCAGATACCCTACGGGCTCGGAAAGTGCAACGAAACCATCAAATTTTAGCTAGAAACTGTATTTTTGTCGATTTTTATTGAATTTGAACTATATTTCAACGTTTTTTGATGGTTCTGAGCCACCAAACACACTTAAAGTATGCAGAATCGACTCAGAATAGGAAAAGGAGACGTTTAGGTCAATTTTATGCATTCTGGCGTTCGTAGATACAAGAAAACTGTTAAAATTCTTCAGAAACGTCACTTTTGAAGTGTTTTCTTGTACTTTTAAGCCAATCAGATACCCTACGGGCTCGGAAAGTGCAACGAAACCATCAAATTTTAGCTAGAAACTGTATTTTTGTCGCTTTTTATTGAATTTGAACTATATTTCAACGTTTTTTGATGGTTCTGAGCCACCAAACACACTTAAAGCATGCAGAATCGACTCAGAATAGGAAAAGGAGACGTTTAGGTCAATTTTATGCATTCTGGCGTTCGTAGATACAAGAAAACTGTTAAAATTCTTCAGAAACGTCACTTTTGAAGTGTTTTCTTGTACTTTTAAGCCAATCAGATACCCAATGGGCTCGGAAAGTGCAACGAAACCATCAAATTTTAGCTAGAAACTGTATTTTTGTCGATTTTTATTAAATTTGAACTATATTTCAACGTTTTTTGATGGTTCTGAGCCACCAAACACACTTAAAGCATGCAGAATCGACTCAGAATAGGAAAAGGAGACGTTTAGGTGAATTTTATGCATTCTGGCGTTCGTAGATACAAGAAAACTGTTAAAATTCTTCAGAAACGTCACTTTTGAAGTGTTTTCTTGTACTTTTAAGCCAATCAGATACCCTACGGGCTCGGAAAGTGCAACGAAACCATCAAATTTTAGCTAGAAACTGTATTTTTGTCGATTTTTATTGAATTTGAACTATATTTCAACGTTTTTTGATGGTTCTGAGCCACCAACACACTTAAAGCATGCAGAATCGACTCAGAATAGGAAAAGGAGACGTTTAGGTCAAATTTATGCATTCTGGCGTTCGTAGATACAAGAAAACTCTTAAAATTCTTCAGAAACGTCACTTTTGAAGTGTTTTCTTGTACTTTTAAGCCAATCAGATACCCTACGGGCTTGGAAAGTGCAACGAAACCATCAAATTTTAGCTAGAAACTGTATTTTTGTCGATTTTTATTGAATTTGAACTATATTTCAACGTTTTTTGATGGTTCTGAGCCACCAAACACACTTAAAGCATGCAGAATCGACTCAGAATAGGAAAAGGAGACGTTTAGGTCAATTTTATGCATTCTGGCGTTCGTAGATACAAGAAAACTGTTAAAATTCTTCAGAAACGTCACTTTTGAAGTGTTTTCTTGTACTTTTAAGCCAATCAGATACCCTATGGGCTCGGAAAGTGCAACGAAACCATCAAATTTTAGCTAGAAACTGTATTTTTGTCGATTTTTATTAAATTTGAACTATATTTCAACGTTTTTTGATGGTTCTGAGCCACCAAACACACTTAAAGCATGCAGAATCGACTCAGAATAGGAAAAGGAGACGTTTAGGTGAATTTTATGCATTCTGGCGTTCGTAGATACAAGAAAACTGTTAAAATTCTTCAGAAACGTCACTTTTGAAGTGTTTTCTTGTACTTTTAAGCCAATCAGATACCCTACGGGCTCGGAAAGTGCAACGAAACCATCAAATTTTAGCTAGAAACTGTATTTTTGTCGATTTTTATTGAATTTGAACTATATTTCAACGTTTTTTGATGGTTCTGAGCCACCAACACACTTAAAGCATGCAGAATCGACTCAGAATAGGAAAAGGAGACGTTTAGGTCAAATTTATGCATTCTGGCGTTCGTAGATACAAGAAAACTCTTAAAATTCTTCAGAAACGTCACTTTTGAAGTGTTTTCTTGTACTTTTAAGCCAATCAGATACCCTACGGGCTTGGAAAGTGCAACGAAACCATCAAATTTTAGCTAGAAACTGTATTTTTGTCGATTTTTATTGAATTTGAACTATATTTCAACGTTTTTTGATGGTTCTGAGCCACCAAACACACTTAAAGCATGCAGAATCGACTCAGAATAGGAAAAGGAGACGTTTAGGTCAATTTTATGCATTCTGGCGTTCGTAGATACAAGAAAACTGTTAAAATTCTTCAGAAACGTCACTTTTGAAGTGTTTTCTTGTACTTTTAAGCCAATCAGATACCCTATGGGCTCGGAAAGTGCAACGAAACCATCAAATTTTAGCTAGAAACTGTATTTTTGTCGATTTTTATTGAATTTGAACTATATTTCAACGTTTTCTGATGGTTCTGAGCCACCAAACACACTTAAAGCATGCAGAATCGACTCAGAATAGGAAAAGGAGACGTTTAGGTCAATTTTATGCATTCTGGCGTTCGTAGATACAAGAAAACTGTTAAAATTCTTCAGAAACGTCACTTTTGAAGTGTTTTCTTGTACTTTTAAGCCAATCAGATACCCTACGGGCTCGGAAAGTGCAACGAAACCATCAAATTTTAGCTAGAAACTGTATTTTTGTCGATTTTTATTGAATTTGAACTATATTTCAACGTTTTTTGATGGTTCTGAGCCACCAAACACACTTAAAGCATGCAGAATCGACTCAGAATAGGAAAAGGAGACGTTTAGGTCAATTTTATGCATTCTGGCGTTCGTAGATACAAGAAAACTGTCAAAATTCTTCAGAAACGTCACTTTTGAAGTGTTTTCTTGTAATTTTAAGCCAATCAGATACCCTACGGGCTCGGAAAGTGCAACGAAACCATCAAATTTTAGCTAGAAACTGTATTTTTGTCGATTTTTATTGAATTTGAACTATATTTCAACGTTTTTTGATGGTTCTGAGCCACCAAACACACTTAAAGCATGCAGAATCGACTCAGAATAGGAAAAGGAGACGTTTAGGTCAATTTTATGCATTCTGGCGTTCGTAGATACAAGAAAACTGTTAAAATTCTTCAGAAACGTCACTTTTGAAGTGTTTTCTTGTACTTTTAAACCAATCAGATACCCTACGGGCTCGGAAAGTGCAACGAAACCATCAAATTTTAGCTAGAAACTGTATTTTTGTCGATTTTTATTGAATTTGAACTATATTTCAACGTTTTTTGATGGTTCTGAGCCACCAAACACACTTAAAGCATGCAGAATCGACTCAGAATAGGAAAAGGAGACGTTTAGGTCAATTTTATGCATTCTGGCGTTCGTAGATACAAGAAAACTGTTAAAATTCTTCAGAAACGTCACTTTTGAAGTGTTTTCTTGTACTTTTAAGCCAATCAGATACCCTACGGGCTCGGAAAGTGCAACGAAACCATCAAATTTTAGCTAGAAACTGTATTTTTGTCGATTTTTATTGAATTTGAACTTTATTTCCACGTTTTTTGATGGTTCTGAGCCACCAAACACACTTAAAGCATGCAGAATCGACTCAGAATAGGAAAAGGAGACGTTTAGGTCAATTTTATGCATTCTGGCGTTCGTAGATACAAGAAAACTGTTAAAATTCTTCAGAAACGTCACTTTTGAAGTGTTTTCTTGTACTTTTAAGCCAATCAGATACCCCACGGGCTCGGAAAGTGCAACGAAACCATCAAATTTTAGCTAGAAACTGTATTTTTGTCGATTTTTATTGAATTTGAACTATATTTCAACGTTTTTTGATGGTTCTGAGCCACCAAACACACTTAAAGCATGCAGAATCGACTCAGAATAGGAAAAGGAGACGTTTAGGTCAATTTTTTGCATTCTGGCGTTCGTAGATACAAGAAAACTGTTAAAATTCTTCAGAAACGTCACTTTTGAAGTGTTTTCTTGTACTTTTAAGCCAATCAGATACCCTACGGCTCGGAAAGTGCAACGAAACCATCAAATTTTAGCTAGAAACTGTATTTTTGTCGATTTTTATTGAATTTGAACTATATTTCAACGTTTTTTGATGGTTCTGAGCCACCAAACACACTTAAAGCATGCAGAATCGACTCAGAATAGGAAAAGGAGACGTTTAGGTCAATTTTATGCATTCTAGCGTTCGTAGATACAAGAAAACTGTTAAAATTCTTCAGAAACGTCACTTTTGAAGTGTTTTCTTGTACTTTTAAGCCAATCAGATACCCTACGGGCTCGGAAAGTGCAACGAAACCATCAAATTTTAGCTAGAAACTGTATTTTTGTCGATTTTTATTGAATTTGAAATATATTTCAACGTTTTTTGATGGTTCTGAGCCACCAAACACACTTAAAGCATGCAGAATCGACTCAGAATAGGAAAAGGAGACGTTTAGGTCAATTTTATGCATTCTGGCGTTTGTAGATACAAGAAAACTGTTAAAATTCTTCAGAAACGTCACTTTTGAAGTGTTTTCTTGTACTTTTAAGCCAATCAGATACCCTACGGGCTCGGAAAGTGCAACGAAACCATCAAATTTTAGCTAGAAACTGTATTTTTGTCGATTTTTATTGAGTTTGAACTATATTTCAACGTTTTTTGATGGTTCTGAGCCACCAAACACACTTAAAGCATGCAGAATCGACTCAGAATAGGAAAAGGAGACGTTTAGGTCAATTTTATGCATTCTGGCGTTCGTAGAGATACAAGAAAACTGTTAAAATTCTTCAGAAACGTCACTTTTGAAGTGTTTTCTTGTACTTTTAAGCCAATCAGATACCCTACGGGCTCGGAAAGTGCAACGAAACCATCAAATTTTAGCTAGAAACTGTATTTTTGTCGATTTTTATTGAGTTTGAACTATATTTCAACGTTTTTTGATGGTTCTGAGCCACCAAACACACTTAAAGCATGCAGAATCGACTCAGAATAGGAAAAGGAGACGTTTAGGTCAATTTTATGCATTCTGGCGTTCGTAGATACAAGAAAACTGTTAAAATTCTTCAGAAACGTCACTTTTGAAGTGTTTTCTTGTACTTTTAAGCCAATCAGATACCTACGGGCTCGGAAAGTGCAACGAAACCATCAAATTTTAGCTAGAAACTGTATTTTTGTCGATTTTTATTGAATTTGAACTATATTTCAACGTTTTTTGATGGTTCTGAGCCACCAAACACACTTAAAGCATGCAGAATCGACTCAGAATAGGAAAAGGAGACGTTTAGGTCAAATTTATGCATTCTGGCGTTCGTAGATACAAGAAAACTGTAAAATTCTTCAGAAACGTCACTTTTGAAGTGTTTTCTTGTACTTTTAAGCCAATCAGATACCCTACGGGCTCGGAAAGTGCAACGAAACCATAAAATTTTAGCTAGAAACTGTATTTTTGTCGATTTTTATTGAATTTGAACTATATTTCAACGTTTTTTGATGGTTCTGAGCCACCAAACACACTTAAAGCATGCAGAATCGACTCAGAATAGGAAAAGGAGACGTTTAGGTCAATTTTATGCATTCTGGCGTTCGTAGATACAAGAAAACTGTTAAAATTCTTCAGAAACGTCACTTTTGAAGTGTTTTCTTGTACTTTCAAGCCAATCAGATACCCTACGGGCTCGGAAAGTGCAACGAAACCATCAAATTTTAGCTAGAAACTGTATTTTTGTCGATTTTTATTGAATTTGAACTATATTTCAACGTTTTTTGATGGTTCTGAGCCACCAAACACACTTAAAGCATGCAGAATCGACTCAGAATAGGAAAAGGAGACGTTTAGGTCAATTTTATGCATTCTGGCGTTCGTAGATACAAGAAAACTGTTAAAATTCTTCAGAAACGTCACTTTTGAAGTGTTTTCTTGTACTTTCAAGCCAATCAGATACCCTACGGGCTCGGAAAGTGCAACGAAACCATCAAATTTTAGCTAGAAACTGTATTTTTGTCGATTTTTATTGAATTTGAACTATATTTCAACGTTTTTTGATGGTTCTGAGCCACCAAACACACTTAAAGCATGCAGAATCGACTCAGAATAGGAAAAGGAGACGTTTAGGTCAATTTTATGCATTCTGGCGTTCGTAGATACAAGAAAACTGTTAAAATTCTTCAGAAACGTCACTTTTGAAGTGTTTTCTTGTACTCTTAAGCCAATCAGATACCCTACGGGCTCGGAAAGTGCAACGAAACCATCAAATTTTAGCTAGAAACTGTATTTTTGTCGATTTTTATTGAATTTGAACTATATTTCAACGTTTTTTGATGGTTCTGAGCCACCAAACACACTTAAAGCATGCAGAATCGACTCAGAATAGGAAAAGGAGACGTTTAGGTCAATTTTATGCATTCTGGCGTTCGTAGATACAAGAAAACTGTTAAAATTCTTCAGAAACGTCACTTTTGAAGTGTTTTCTTGTACTTTTAAGCCAATCAGATACCCTACGGTCTCGGAAAGTGCAACGAAACCATCAAATTTTAGCTAGAAACTGTATTTTTGTCGATTTTTATTGAATTTGAACTATATTTCAACGTTTTTTGATGGTTCTGAGCCACCAAACACACTTAAAGCATGCAGAATCGACTCAGAATAGGAAAAGGAGACGGTTAGGTCAATTTTATGCATTCTGGCGTTCGTAGATACAAGAAAACTGTTAAAATTCTTCAGAAACGTCACTTTTGAAGTGTTTTCTTGTACTTTTAAGCCAATCAGATACCCTACGGGCCCGGAAAGTGCAACGAAACCATCAAATTTTAGCTAGAAACTGTATTTTTGTCGATTTTTATTGAATTTGAACTATATTTCAACGTTTTTTGATGGTTCTGAGCCACCAAACACACTTTAAGCATTCAGAATCGACTCAGAATAGGAAAAGGAGACGTTTAGGTCAATTTTATGCATTCTGGCGTTCGTAGATACAAGAAAACTGTTAAAATTCTTCAGAAACGTCACTTTTGAAGTGTTTTCTTGTACTTTTAAGCCAATCAGATACCCTACGGGCTCGGAAAGTGCAACGAAACCATCAAATTTTAGCTAGAAACTGTGTTTTTGTCGATTTTTATTGAATTTGAACTATATTTCAATGTTTTTTGATGGTTCTGAGCCACCAAACACACTTAAAGCATGCAGAATCGACTCAGAATAGGAAAAGGAGACGTTTAGGTCAATTTTATGCATTCTGGCGTTCGTAGATTCAAGAAAACTGTTAAAATTCTTCAGAAACGTCACTTTTGAAGTGTTTTCTTGTACTTTTAAGCCAATCAGATACCCTACGGGCTCGGAAAGTGCAACGAAACCATCAAATTTTAGCTAGAAACTGTATTTTTGTCGATTTTTATTGAATTTGAACTATATTTCAACGTTTTTTGATGGTTCTGAGCCACCAAACACACTTAAAGCATGCAGAATCGACTCAGAATAGGAAAAGGAGACGTTTAGGTCAATTTTATGCATTCTGGCGTTCGTAGATACAAGAAAACTGTTAAAATTCTTCAGAAACGTCACTTTTGAAGTGTTTTCTTGTACTTTTAAGCCAATCAGATACCCTACGGGCTCGGAAAGTGCAACGAAACCATCAAATTTTAGCTAGAAACTGTATTTTTGTCGATTTTTATTGAATTTGAACTATATTTCAACGTTTTTTGATGGTTCTGAGCCACCAAACACACTTAAAGCATGCAGAATCGACTCAGAATAGGAAAAGGAGACGTTTAGGTCAATTTTATGCATTCTGGCGTTCGTAGATACAAGAAAACTGTTAAAATTCTTCAGAAACGTCACTTTTGAAGTGTTTTCTTGTACTTTTAAGCCAATCAGATACCCTACGGGCTCGGAAAGTGCAACGAAACCATCAAATTTTAGCTAGAAACTGTATTTTTGTCGATTTTTATTGAATTTGAACTATATTTGAACGTTTTTTGATGGTTCTGAGCCACCAAACACACTTAAAGCATGCAGAATCGACTCAGAATAGGAAAAGGAGACGTTTAGGTCAATTTTATGCATTCTGGCGTTCGTAGATACAAGAAAACTGTTAAAATTCTTTAGAAACGTCACTTTTGAAGTGTTTTCTTGTACTTTTAAGCCAATCAGATACCCTACGGGCTCGGAAAGTGCAACGAAACCATCAAATTTTAGCTAGAAACTGTATTTTTGTCGATTTTTATTGAATTTGAACTATATTTCAACGTTTTTTGATGGTTCTGAGCCACCAAACACACTTAAAGCATGCAGAATCGACTCAGAATAGGAAAAGGAGACGTTTAGGTCAATTTTATGCATTCTGGCGTTCGTAGATACAAGAAAACTGTTAAAATTCTTCAGAAACGTCACTTTTGAAGTGTTTTCTTGTACTTTTAAGCCAATCAGATACCCTACGGGCTCGGAAAGTGCAACGAAACCATCAAATTTTAGCTAGAAACTGTATTTTTGTCGATTTTTATTGAATTTCAACTATATTTCAACGTTTTTTGATGGTTCTGAGCCACCAAACACACTTAAAGCATGCAGAATCGACTCAGAATAGGAAAAGGAGACGTTTAGGTCAATTTTATGCATTCTGGTGTTCGTAGATACAAGAAAACTGTTAAAATTCTTCAGAAACGTCACTTTTGAAGTGTTTTCTTGTACTTTTAAGCCAATCAGATACCCTACGGGCTCGGAAAGTGCAACGAAACCATCAAATTTTAGCTAGAAACTGTATTTTTGTCGATTTTTATTGAATTTGAACTATATTTCAACGTTTTTTGATGGTTCTGAGCCACCAAACACACTTAAAGCATGCAGAATCGACTCAGAATAGGAAAAGGAGACGTTTAGGTCAATTTTATGCATTCTGGCGTTCGTAGATACAAGAAAACTGTTAAAATTCTTCAGAAACGTCACTTTTGAAGTGTTTTCTTGTACTTTTAAGCCAATCAGATACCCTACGGGCTCGGAAAGTGCAACGAAACCATCAAATTTTAGCTAGAAACTGTATTTTTGTCGATTTTTATTGAATTTGAACTATATTTCAACGTTTTTTGATGGTTCTGAGCCACCAAACACACTTAAAGCATGCAGAATCGACTCAGAATAGGAAAAGGAGACGTTTAGGTCAATTTTATGCATTCTGGCGTTCGTAGATACAAGAAAACTGTTAAAATTCTTCAGAAACGTCACTTTTGAAGTGTTTTCTTGTACTTTTAAGCCAATCAGATACCCTACGGGCTCGGAAAGTGCAACGAAACCATCAAATTTTAGCTAGAAACTGTATTTTTGTCGATTTTTATTGAATTTGAACTATATTTCAACGTTTTTTGATGGTTCTGAGCCACCAAACACACTTAAAGCATGCAGAATCGACTCAGAATAGGAAAAGGAGACGTTTAGGTCAATTTTATGCATTCTGGCGTTGGTAGATACAAGAAAACTGTTAAAATTCTTCAGAAACGTCACTTTTGAAATGTTTTCTTGTACTTTTAAGCCAATCAGATACCCTACGGGCTCGGAAAGTGCAACGAAACCATCAAATTTTAGCTAGAAACTGTATTTTTGTCGATTTTTATTGAATTTGAACTATATTTCAACGTTTTTTGATGGTTCTGAGCCACCAAACACACTTAAAGCATGCAGAATCGACTCAGAATAGGAAAAGGAGACGTTTAGGTCAATTTTATGCATTCTGGCGTTCGTAGATACAAGAAAACTGTTAAAATTCTTCAGAAACGTCACTTTTGAAGTGTTTTCTTGTACTTTTAAGCCAATCAGATACCCTACGGGCTCGGAAAGTGCAACGAAACCATCAAATTTTAGCTAAAAACTGTATTTTTGTCGATTTTTATTGAATTTGAACTATATTTCAACGTTTTTTGATGGTTCTGAGCCACCAAACACACTTAAAGCATGCAGAATCGACTCAGAATAGGAAAAGGAGACGTTTAGGTCAATTTTATGCATTCTGGCGTTCGTAGATACAAGAAAACTGTTAAAATTCTTCAGAAACGTCACTTTTGAAGTGTTTTCTTGTACTTTTAAGCCAATCAGATACCCTATGGGCTCGGAAAGTGCAACGAAACCATCAAATTTTAGCTAGAAACTGTATTTTCGTCGATTTTTATTGAATTTGAACTATATTTCAACGTTTTTTGATGGTTCTGAGCCACCAAACACACTTAAAGCATGCAGAATCGACTCAGAATAGGAAAAGGAGACGTTTAGGTCAATTTTATGCATTCTGGCGTTCGTGGATACAAGAAAACTGTTAAAATTCTTCAGAAACGTCACTTTTGAAGTGTTTTCTTGTACTTTTAAGCCAATCAGATACCCAACGGGCCCGGAAAGTGCAACGAAACCATCAAATTTTAGCTAGAAACTGTATTTTTGTCGATTTTTATTGAATTTGAACTATATTTCAACGTTTTTTGATGGTTCTGAGCCACCAAACACACTTAAAGCATGCAGAATCGACTCAGAATAGGAAAAGGAGACGTTTAGGTCAATTTTATGCATTCTGGCGTTCGTAGATACAAGAAAACTGTTATAATTCTTCAGAAACGTCACTTTTGAAGTGTTTTCTTGTACTTTTAAGCCAATCAGATACCCTACGGGCTCGGAAAGTGCAACGAAACCATCAAATTTTAGCTAGAAACTGTATTTTTGTCGATTTTTATTGAATTTGAACTATATTTCAACGTTTTTTGATGGTTCTGAGCCACCAAACACACTTAAAGCATGCAGAATCGACTCAGAATAGGAAAAGGAGACGTTTAGGTCAATTTTATGCATTCTGGCGTTCGTAGATACAAGAAAACTGTTAAAATTCTTCAGAAACGTCACTTTTGAAGTGTTCTCTTGTACTTTTAAGCCAATCAGATACCCTACGGGCTCGGAAAGTGCAACGAAACCATCAAATTTTAGCTAGAAACTGTATTTTTGTCGATTTTTATTGAATTTGAACTATATTTCAACGTTTTTTGATGGTTCTGAGCCACCAAACACACTTAAAGCATGCAGAATCGACTCAGAATAGGAAAAGGAGACGTTTAGGTCAATTTTATGCATTCTGGCGTTCGTAGATACAAGAAAACTGTTAAAATTCTTCAGAAACGTCACTTTTGAAGTGTTTTCTTGCACTTTTAAGCCAATCAGATACCCTAGGGGCTCGGAAAGTGCAACGAAACCATAAAATTTTAGCTAGAAACTGTATTTTTGTCGATTTTTATTGAATTTGAACTATATTTCAACGTTTTTTGATGGCTTAAAAGTACAAGAAAACACTTCAAAAGTGACGTTTCTGAAGAATTTTAACAGTTTTCTTGTATCTACGAACGCCAGAATGCATAAAATTGACCTAAACGTCTCCTTTTCCTATTCTGAGTCGATTCTGCATGCTTTAAGTGTGTTTGGTGGCTCAGAACCATCAAAAAACGTTAAAATATAGTTCAAATTCAATAAAAATCGACAAAAATACAGTTTCTAGCTAAAATTTGATGGTTTCGTTGCACTTTCCGGGCCCGTTGGGTATCTGATTGGCTTAAAAGTACAAGAAAACACTTCAAAAGTGACGTTTCTGAAGAATTTTAACAGTTTTCTTGTATCCACGAACGCCAGAATGCATAAAATTGACCTAAACGTCTCCTTTTCCTATTCTGAGTCGATTCTGCATGCTTTAAGTGTGTTTGATGGCTCAGAACCATCAAAAAACGTTGAAATATAGTTCAAATTCAATAAAAATCGACAAAAATACAGTTTCTAGCTAAAATTTGATGGTTTCGTTGCACTTTCCGAGCCCGTTGGGTATCTGATTGGCTTAAAAGTACAAGAAAACACTTCAAAAGTGACGTTTCTGAAGAATTTTAACAGTTTTCTTGTATCTACGAACGCCAGAATGCATAAAATTGACCTAAACGTCTCCTTTTCCTATTCTGAGTCGATTCTGCATGCTTTAAGTGTGTTTGGTGGCTCAGAACCATCAAAAAACGTTGAAATATAGTTCAAATTCAATAAAAATCGACAAAAATACAGTTTCTAGCTAAAATTTGATGGTTTCGTTGCACTTTCCGAGCCCGTTGGGTATCTGATTGGCTTAAAAGTACAAGAAAACACTTCAAAAGTGACGTTTCTGAAGAATTTTAACAGTTTTCTTGTATCTACGAACGCCAGAATGCATAAAATTGACCTAAACCTCTCCTTTTCCTATTCTGAGTCGATTCTGCATGCTTTAAGTGTGTTTGGTGGCTCAGAACCATCAAAAAACGTTGAAATATAGTTCAAATTCAATAAAAATCGACAAAAATACAGTTTCTAGCTAAAATTTGATGGTTTCGTTGCACTTTCCGAGCCCGTAGGGTATCTGATTGGCTTAAAAGTACAAGAAAACACTTCAAAAGTGACGTTTCTGAAGAATTTTAACAGTTTTCTTGTATCTACGAACGCCAGAATGCATAAAATTGACCTAAACGTCTCCTTTTCCTATTCTGAGTCGATTCTGCATGCTTTAAGTGTGTTTGGTGGCTCAGAACCATCAAAAAACTTTGAAATATAGTTCAAATTCAATAAAAATCGACAAAAATACAGTTTCTAGCTAAAATTTGATGGTTTCGTTGCACTTTCCGAGCCCATAGGGTATCTGATTGGCTTAAAAGTACAAGAAAACACTTCAAAAGTGACGTTTCTGAAGAATTTTAACAGTTTTCTTGTAGCTACGAACGCCAGAATGCATAAAATTGACCTAAACGTCTCCTTTTCCTATTCTGAGTCGATTCTGCATGCTTTAAGTGTGTTTGGTGGCTCAGAACCATCAAAAAACGTTGAAATATAGTTCAAATTCAATAAAAATCGACAAAAATACAGTTTCTAGCTAAAATTTGATGGTTTCGTTGCACTTTCCGAGCCCGTAGGGAATCTGATTGGCTTAAAAGTACAAGAAAACACTTCAAAAGTGACGTTTCTGAAGAATTTTAACAGTTTTCTTGTATCTACGAACGCCAGAATGCATAAAATTGACCTAAACGTCTCCTTTTCCTATTCTGAGTCGATTCTGCATGCTTTAAGTGTGTTTGGTGGCTCAGAACCATCAAAAAACGTTGAAATATAGTTCAAATTCAATAAAAATCGACAAAAATACAGTTTCTAGCTAAAATTTGATAGTTTCGTTGCACTTTCCGAGCCCGTAGGGTATCTGATTGGCTTAAAAGTACAAGAAAACACTTCAAAAGTGACGTTTCTGAAGAATTTTAACAGTTTTCTTGTATCTACGAACGCCAGAATGCATAAAATTGACCTAAACGTCTCCTTTTCCTATTCTGAGTCGATTCTGCATGCTTTAAGTGTGTTTGGTGGCTCAGAACCATCAAAAAACGTTGAAATATAGTTCAAATTCAATAAAAATCGACAAAAATACAGTTTCTAGCTAAAATTTGATGGTTTCGTTGCACTTTCCGAGCTCGTAGGGTATCTGATTGGCTTAAAAGTACAAGAAAACACTTCAAAAGTGACGTTTCTGAAGAATTTTAACAGTTTTCTTGTATCTACGAACGCCAGAATGCATAAAATTGACCTAAACGTCTCCTTTTCCTATTCTGAGTCGATTCTGCATGCTTTAAGTGTGTTTGGTGGCTCAGAACCATCAAAAAACGTTGAAATATAGTTCAAATTCAATAAAAATCGACAAAAATACAGTTTCTAGCTAAAATTTGATGGTTTCGTTGCACTTTCCGAGCCCGTAGGGTATCTGATTGGCTTAAAAGTACAAGAAAACACTTCAAAAGTGACGTTTCTGAAGAATTTTAACAGTTTTCTTGTATCTACGAACGCCAGAATGCATAAAATTGACCTAAACGTCTCCTTTTCCTATTCTGAGTCGATTCTGCATGCTTTAAGTGTGTTTGGTGGCTCAGAACCATCAAAAAACGTTGAAATATAGTTCAAATTCAATAAAAATCGACAAAAATACAGTTTCTAGCTAAAATTTGATGGTTTCGTTGCACTTTCCGAGCCCGTAGGGTATCTGATTGGCTTAAAAGTACAAGAAAACACTTCAAAAGTGACGTTTCTGAAGAATTTTAACAGTTTTCTTGTATCTACGAACGCCAGAATGCATAAAATTGACCTAAACGTCTCCTTTTCCTATTCTGAGTCGATTCTGCATGCTTTAAGTGTGTTTGGTGGCTCAGAACCATCAAAAAACGTTGAAATATAGTTCAAATTCAATAAAAATCGACAAAAATACAGTTTCTAGCTAAAATTTGATGGTTTCGTTGCACTTTCCGAGCCCGTAGGGTATCTGATTGGCTTAAAAGTACAAGAAAACACTTCAAAAGTGACGTTTCTGAAGAATTTTAACAGTTTTCTTGTATCTACGAACGCCAGAATGCATAAAATTGACCTAAACCTCTCCTTTTCCTATTCTGAGTCGATTCTGCATGCTTTAAGTGTGTTTGGTGGCTCAGAACCATCAAAAAACGTTGAAATATAGTTCAAATTCAATAAAAATCGACAAAAATACAGTTTCTAGCTAAAATTTGATGGTTTCGTTGCACTTTCCGAGCCCGTTGGGTATCTGATTGGCTTAAAAGTACAAGAAAACACTTCAAAAGTGACGTTTCTGAAGAATTTTAACAGTTTTCTTGTATCTACGAACGCCAGAATGCATAAAATTGACCTAAACGTCTCCTTTTCCTATTCTGAGTCGATTCTGCATGCTTTAAGTGTGTTTGGTGGCTCAGAACCATCAAAAAACGTTGAAATATAGTTCAAATTCAATAAAAATCGACAAAAATACAGTTTCTAGCTAAAATTTGATGGTTTCGTTGCACTTTCCGAGCCCGTAGGGTATCTGATTGGCTTAAAAGTACAAGAAAACACTTCAAAAGTGACGTTTCTGAAGAATTTTAACAGTTTTCTTGTATCTACGAACGCCAGAATGCATAAAATTGAACTAAACGTCTCCTTTTCCTATTCTGAGTCGATTCTGCATGCTTTAAGTGTGTTTGGTGGCTCAGAACCATCAAAAAACGTTGAAATATAGTTCAAATTCAATAAAAATCGACAAAAATACAGTTTCTAGCTAAAATTTGATGGTTTCGTTGCACTTTCCGAGCCCGTAGGGTATCTGATTGGCTTAAAAGTACAAGAAAACACTTCAAAAGTGACGTTTCTGAAGAATTTTAACAGTTTTCTTGTATCTACGAACGCCAGAATGCATAAAATTGACCTAAACGTCTCCTTTTCCTATTCTGAGTCGATTCTGCATGCTTTAAGTGTGTTTGGTGGCTCAGAACCATCAAAAAACGTTGAAATATAGTTCAAATTCAATAAAAATCGACAAAAATACAGTTTCTAGCTAAAATTTGATGGTTTCGTTGCACTTTCCGAGCCCGTAGGGTATCTGATTGGCTTAAAAGTACAAGAAAACACTTCAAAAGTGACGTTTCTGAAGAATTTTAACAGTTTTCTTGTATCTACGAACGCCAGAATGCATAAAATTGACCTAAACGTCTCCTTTTCCTATTCTGAGTCGATTCTGCATGCTTTAAGTGTGTTTGGTGGCTCAGAACCATCAAAAAACGTTGAAATATAGTTCAAATTCAATAAAAATCGACAAAAATACAGTTTCTAGCTAAAATTTGATGGTTTCGTTGCACTTTCCGAGCCCGTAGGGTATCTGATTGGCTTGAAAGTACAAGAAAACACTTCAAAAGTGACGTTTCTGAAGAATTTTAACAGTTTTCTTGTATCTACGAACGCCAGAATGCATAAAATTGACCTAAACGTCTCCTTTTCCTATTCTGAGTCGATTCTGCATGCTTTAAGTGTGTTTGGTGGCTCAGAACCATCAAAAAACGTTGAAATATAGTTCAAATTCAATAAAAATCGACAAAAATACAGTTTCTAGCTAAAATTTGATGGTTTCGTTGCACTTTCCGAGCCCGTAGGGTATCTGATTGGCTTAAAAGTACAAGAAAACACTTCAAAAGTGACGTTTCTGAAGAATTTTAACAGTTTTCTTGTATCTACGAACGCCAGAATGCATAAAATTGACCTAAACGTCTCCTTTTCCTATTCTGAGTCGATTCTGCATGCTTTAAGTGTGTTTGGTGGCTCAGAACCATCAAAAAACGTTGAAATATAGTTCAAATTCAATAAAAATCGACAAAAATACAGTTTCTAGCTAAAATTTGATGGTTTCGTTGCACTTTCCGAGCCCGTAGGGTATCTGATTGGCTTAAAAGTACAAGAAAACACTTCAAAAGTGACGTTTCTGAAGAATTTTAACAGTTTTCTTGTATCTACGAACGCCAGAATGCATAAAATTGACCTAAACGTCTCCTTTTCCTATTCTGAGTCGATTCTGCATGCTTTAAGTGTGTTTGGTGGCTCAGAACCATCAAAAAACGTTGAAATATAGTTCAAATTCAATAAAAATCGACAAAAATACAGTTTCTAGCTAAAATTTGATGGATTCGTTGCACTTTCCGAGCCCGTAGGGTATCTGATTGGCTTAAAAGTACAAGAAAACACTTCAAAAGTGACGTTTCTGAAGAATTTTAACAGTTTTCTTGTATCTACGAACGCCAGAATGCATAAAATTGACCTAAACGTCTCCTTTTCCTATTCTGAGTCGATTCTGCATGCTTTAAGTGTGTTTGGTGGCTCAGAACCATCAAAAAACGTTGAAATATAGTTCAAATTCAATAAAAATCGACAAAAATACAGTTTCTAGCTAAAATTTGATGGTTTCGTTGCACTTTCCGAGCCCGTAGGGTATCTGATTGGCTTAAAAGTACAAGAAAACACTTCAAAAGTGACGTTTCTGAAGAATTTTAACAGTTTTCTTGTATCTACAAACGCCAGAATGCATAAGATTGACCTAAACGTCTCCTTTTCCTATTCTGAGTCGATTCTGCATGCTTTAAGTGTGTTTGGTGGCTCAGAACCATCAAAAAACGTTGAAATATAGTTCAAATTCAATAAAAATCGACAAAAATACAGTTTCTAGCAAAAATTTGATGGTTTCGTTGCACTTTCCGAGCCCGTTGGGTATCTGATTGGCTTAAAAGTACAAGAAAACACTTCAAAAGTGACGTTTCTGAAGAATTTTAACAGTTTTCTTGTATCTACGAACGCCAGAATGCATAAAATTGACCTAAACGTCTCCTTTTCCTATTCTGAGTCGATTCTGCATGCTTTAAGTGTGTTTGGTGGCTCAGAACCATCAAAAAACGTTGAAATATAGTTCAAATTCAATAAAAATCGACAAAAATACAGTTTCTAGCTAAAATTTGATGGTTTCGTTGCACTTTCCGAGCCCGTAGGGTATCTGATTGGCTTAAAAGTACAAGAAAACACTTCAAAAGTGACGTTTCTGAAGAATTTTAACAGTTTTCTTGTATCTACGAACGCCAGAATGCATAAAATTGACCTAAACCTCTCCTTTTCCTATTCTGAGTCGATTCTGCATGCTTTAAGTGTGTTTGGTGGCTCAGAACCATCAAAAAACGTTGAAATATAGTTCAAATTCAATAAAAATCGACAAAAATACAGTTTCTAGCTAAAATTTGATGGTTTCGTTGCACTTTCCGAGCCCGTAGGGTATCTGATTGGCTTAAAAGTACAAGAAAACACTTCAAAAGTGACGTTTCTGAAGAATTTTAACAGTTTTCTTGTATCTACGAAGGCCAGAATGCATAAAATTGACCTAAACGTCTCCTTTTCCTATTCTGAGTCGATTCTGCATGCTTTAAGTGTGTTTGGTGGCTCAGAACCATCAAAAAACGTTGAAATATAGTTCAAATTCAATAAAAATCGACAAAAATACAGTTTCTAGCTAAAATTTGATGGTTTCGTTGCACTTTCCGAGCCCGTAGGGTATCTGATTGGCTTAAAAGTACAAGAAAACACTTCAAAAGTGACGTTTCTGAAGAATTTTAACAGTTTTCTTGTATCTACGAACGCCAGAATGCATAAAATTGACCTAAACGTCTCCTTTTCCTATTCTGAGTCGATTCTGCATGCTTTAAGTGTGTTTGGTGGCTCAGAACCATCAAAAAACGTTGAAATATAGTTCAAATTCAATAAAAATCGACAAAAATACAGTTTCTAGCTAAAATTTGATGGTTTCGTTGCACTTTCCGAGCCCGTAGGGTATCTGATTGGCTTAAAAGTACAAGAAAACACTTCAAAAGTGACGTTTCTGAAGAATTTTAACAGTTTTCTTGTATCTACGAAAGCCAGAATGCATAAAATTGACCTAAACGTCTCCTTTTCCTATTCTGAGTCGATTCTGCATGCTTTAAGTGTGTTTGGTGGCTCAGAACCATCAAAAAACGTTGAAATATAGTTCAAATTCAATAAAAATCGACAAAAATACAGTTTCTAGCTAAAATTTGATGGTTTCGTTGCACTTTCCGAGCCCGTAGGGTATCTGATTGGCTTAAAAGTACAAGAAAACACTTCAAAAGTGACGTTTCTGAAGAATTTTAACAGTTTTCTTGTATCTACGAACGCCAGAATGCATAAAATTGACCTAAACGTCTCCTTTTCCTATTCTGAGTCGATTCTGCATGCTTTAAGTGTGTTTGGTGGCTCAGAACCATCAAAAAACGTTGAAATATAGTTCAAATTCAATAAAAATCGACAAAAATACAGTTTCTAGCTAAAATTTGATGGTTTCGTTGCACTTTCCGGGCCCGTTGGGTATCTAATTGGCTTAAAAGTACAAGAAAACACTTCAAAAGTGACGTTTCTGAAGAATTTTAACAGTTTTCTTGTATCCACGAACGCCAGAATGCATAAAATTGACCTAAACGTCTCCTTTTCCTATTCTGAGTCGATTCTGCATGCTTTAAGTGTGTTTGGTGGCTCAGAACCATCAAAAAACGTTGAAATATAGTTCAAATTCAATAAAAATCGACAAAAATACAGTTTCTAGCTAAAATTTGATGGTTTCGTTGCACTTTCCGAGCCCGTAGGGTATCTGATTGGCTTAAAAGTACAAGAAAACACTTCAAAAGTGACGTTTCTGAAGAATTTTAACAGTTTTCTTGTATCTACGAACGACAGAATGCATAAAATTGACCTAAACGTCTCCTTTTCCTATTCTGAGTCGATTCTGCATGCTTTAAGTGTGTTTGGTGGCTCAGAACCATCAAAAAACGTTGAAATATAGTTCAAATTCAATAAAAATCGACAAAAATACAGTTTCTAGCTAAAATTTGATGGTTTCGTTGCATTTTCCGAGCCCGTAGGGTATCTGATTGGCTTAAAAGTACAAGAAAACACTTCAAAAGTGACGTTTCTGAAGAATTTTAACAGTTTTCTTGTATCTACGAAAGCCAGAATGCATAAAATTGACCTAAACGTCTCCTTTTCCTATTCTGAGTCGATTCTGCATGCTTTAAGTGTGTTTGGTGGCTCAGAACCATCAAAAAACGTTGAAATATAGTTCAAATTCAATAAAAATCGACAAAAATACAGTTTCTAGCTAAAATTTGATGGTTTCGTTGCACTTTCCGAGCCCGTAGGGTATCTGATTGGCTTAAAAGTACAAGAAAACACTTCAAAATTGACGTTTCTGAAGAATTTTAACAGTTTTCTTGTATCTACGAACGCCAGAATGCATAAAATTGACCTAAACGTCTCCTTTTCCTATTCTGAGTCGATTCTGCATGCTTTAAGTGTGTTTGGTGGCTCAGAACCATCAAAAAACGTTGAAATATAGTTCAAATTCAATAAAAATCGACAAAAATACAGTTTCTAGCAAAAATTTGATGGTTTCGTTGCACTTTCCGAGCCCGTTGGGTATCTGATTGGCTTAAAAGTACAAGAAAACACTTCAAAAGTGACGTTTCTGAAGAATTTTAACAGTTTTCTTGTATCTACGAACGCCAGAATGCATAAAATTGACCTAAACGTCTCCTTTTCCTATTCTGAGTCGATTCTGCATGCTTTAAGTGTGTTTGGTGGCTCAGAACCATCAAAAAACGTTGAAATATAGTTCAAATTCAATAAAAATCGACAAAAATACAGTTTCTAGCTAAAATTTGATGGTTTCGTTGCACTTTCCGAGCCCGTAGGGTATCTGATTGGCTTAAAAGTACAAGAAAACACTTCAAAAGTGACGTTTCTGAAGAATTTTAACAGTTTTCTTGTATCTACGAAAGCCAGAATGCATAAAATTGACCTAAACGTCTCCTT